>NC_056736.1:616144466-616286966 GCF_019279795.1 Protopterus annectens | reverse complement strand
GGTTGAAAAGTGTATTCCTGCATGCAGAAAAAAACAAGATTTTAGAAGTTTTTTTTTATCCGGGTCAGTTATATGTTTGATTATCCAAACAGTTTGATTATCTAGGTCCCATTTAGTCCGGATAATTGACTCTCTACTGTATACCATTATAGGTATATAGGTGATTACTGGGCTAATGCCCCCAGGGGGGGGCTTTTTAAGGCTTAGCCATTCTTCAAGGTGAGAATCACCCGCTGTACTTTGCAAGATAAACACTTTAAACATTATGCCAATCCCCCGCAGACTATTACAAACCTATTCAATAACCAGATGTCAGTATCAACCCCTGTACCTTGTTGTATGTGAGGTAATGATGTCAATCCTGCCCCTAGTTTCCAATCCTGCCCCTTATGTCGAACTTCCAGTTTCTTTACCTCTTTCCAAAGACTGTGTAAAGCACATACTTTCACATGAATACATGTAATTTCAGTGTACCTTTCACACAGAGCTTCTGTTTCCCAGGAACTTGGATGAACTACAAGAAAGGAGGAGAGAGGGAGGGATTAGCTGGTAACAAAAGTAAAATAATCCATCTAGCATGTGATACTTGATCACTGTAGAACTCAAACTACATACTGGTAAACAAGTGTAATAGCTGTATATCAGGGCACTATGGTTTTGATTTTTTTTTTTTTTTTTTTTGCTATAGCCCTGGCAGCCTGCTGTACAATTTATTGTGAAGCTGGAAATAGTAGGTTCTAAGGGATGGCTATTTCTAGCTTCACAATATGAAGCATACAGTAGGCTGTCAGGATTATGGTCAGAAACAGACTGAAACCATAAACTCCATGTAAATGCTTTGTACAGAAAACAATAATGAAATGTAGACTAACGTGTGAACATCGTGGTTTTCAAAAACATGTAAGCTACCAAAATTTAGGTAATTACATGCCATAGCAAGCAGAACTATTCTCCCCGAGCCTCCGCTGAAAATGGGCATATACCAAGTCAGACTTTCCCGGTCAACAAATGTAAAATAAAATAAATAAATAATAAATAATTGAAAGACTGGAACACTGACACACAAAATATTGAGTTGGGAATATTGAGCCAGCAAAAACATCAAAAAATCTGCAAAACAGCATTTCTACAGGAGGGGCTTCACCCTCCCTATTATATCTACTACCTCTGAGATTGTATTATATAGGGAAAGGGCCAAATTCCATTTACCCACAGTGATCAATGTTTTGTCATTTCAATCTTCCCAGCTCAATGTTTTGGATGTTGTTGTTTTTGTTTTTCAATCATGTCAAATAGAGCACTTCACAAGCAAAGAGATGTTAGTTAAGATCAAACTCCATAACAAATTAGAAGTCCAAGCAAAGTACAGGTACATTTGTCTATCACTTAACAAAAAAACTGCAGTGCAAGTTTGGCATTTATTCTAATGTTGACTCGACATGGACAGAAGCATCGCCTCAGGAAAATGTAAAGGTGATGGCCTTTCTCACTCATTTTCTGCAGCACAATGTCTATGCAATGATTTACATAGTGGACATTCAGAACAAGTAGATTCTCTGATCCTCCCCAACATCATCCTTTCAGTATTGTTACCCAATGCCCCTCATCCACTGGAGGTGTACAAGCACCTACTAACTGCCCCAGACTTACTCCATATTCTGCTAGGGCTGCTCATGGAGCCTAACATGGTACACCTTACAAAAATATCTTTCAGTGAATTTGTGATTAGGTTCATAGGTTCATAGGTTCATACTAGGCTATCTGCCCTAGGGCATTTAAAAGCCTAGCCAGAGTGTGTATGGCTTTCACCACCCATTTTAAATTAATTTTGCTATGCCCTTTTTCAAGGTTAGTATACTGTGCCTCTGTCTAACAGTGATACAGAAGTGATACCCGGGGTAAACCTACGATCTCCCATCCACTCATCAAGATTCCTCTTGCAGAGAGTCAATGAGGGACTCTGCCTAACCTGGACTGGGATTTTATTCCAGAGTGAAGGGAGCCTCTGGGTTATGAATCTGTCCCTCCAGCATGTCCTATTTATTTCAGTGCTGAGGTTCATGTCCCTCGAGTGCGTAGCTTGATGGGATTTGGATTTTCTGAGTTGCAGCATGTCCATTAATTCCGGGTTGGACATGGCTTTATACGTCAGGCACAGATTGCCTCTGAGCCACTGAGTAGAGCTGGAGTTTCTTTAACCGGGCAGCATACGGCATCTGTTTGAGCCCCTTGATCCTCTTGGTGAGGAACTTTTGGGGTCTTTCCAGTTGCTGTAGGTGTCTGGTAAGGTACATCCCAAAAGGGGCATTGTACTCAATTATGGGCCTGATGAGGGATGAGTAAAGAGGCACGATGACCTCCCCTGATCTAGATGTGAATCCCTTCATGATTAGGTGGGCTATATAAAATGTTTTTCTAACCACTTTGGCCACATGGTTGTTAGATGAGAGATTGCTATCAACTTGGGTCCCCAGGTCACTAATTACTTCTTCTGTACTTAATGGATTACCACCTATGTGGTAATTTGTGGGCACTTTGTTTTTGCCAAAGGGGATGACTATACACTTTTTGGTGTTTAGCTTGAGGCCATGGCTCTGGCACCAGTTGTCTGTTTCTATGAGGCCCTTTTGGAGGATGCTTGTGTCAGCTGGAGAGTCTATTATGGTGCCCAGTTTGCAGTCATCTGCGAACTTGGTCAGCCACAGTCCTTCCATGTTGGCCTGTACCTCCGAGAAATATATACCGAACAAGAGAGGTCCCAGGACTGAGCCTTGTGGGACGCCACTTGTAACTGGTTTGGAGTCTGACATGGCTCCAGCTATTCTAACCATGTGGGTTCTGTCCTTCAGCCAGTTTGCAACCCATCTAGTGACATAGGGGTTTATATTTAAGCTGGTGAGCTTATCTATAATGCCCGAGTGAGGTATTGTATCAAAGGCTTTTGCGAGGTCCAGGTAGGCTGTGTGGACCACCTTTCCCTTGTCAATGGCCTTGGTGACTGCTTCAAAGAAATCAACCAGGTTTAAGAGGCAGGATCTGCCCTTAACAAAGCCAAACTGGGTAGGATCCAGTGTCTGTAGGTCCCCAATATCTTTATTTATAAGGTCCATGATGATCCTTTCCATAGCTTTGCAGACCAAGCTAGTGAGACTTATGGGGCGATAGTTTCCATGATCCATTGAGGCACCACCTTTGTGGAGAGGGACCACTGTTGCTGTATGCCACTCTTTGGGTACATATCCTGTAGTAAGGCTGAGATTGAACAGTAGTTTTAGGTTTGGGTTTAGCTCTTCTTGGAGTTCATGTAGGACACAGCCCGGGACACCGTCTGGTCCCATTGATGCTGTGTTTCTTGCTTTGGAGAGGGCAGCTGTTACCTGAGCATCTGAGATGTCAGGGGGCAGCACTCTGCTGGGATAGATATTATCCCTTTGGGGGGGGGTGGAGAAGTTTGCGCTGAACCTGTCAGCTAGGATGTTGGCAATGTCTGTGGGTTCAGTGTATTTTTTGTCATTTTGGACTAATTCTGAGCATATCTGGGAATTTCCACCCAGGTTCCTAACATAACTAAAGAAAGCCTTGTGATTATCCTGAGTGTCCTGTGCAATTTTTCTCTCGAAGCTGGCCTTAGACGATTTTATGAGTGCCCGTAGTTTTTTGCTAATACTGATCAGAGATGCCTTCCCCTTTTGGGATTTTACTCTATCATGTAGTAGCTTCCTCCTTCTATTGTATAGTTTGCTTATGGCTGGGGTCCACCAGACAGGATGTCTGCCTTTGGAGGACTGGGTCTTGGTTTTATTTGGGATTGCATGATCCATGCATTCCTGAAGGTGTTCATAGAATGCGTTTATAAAGGATTTTGCGGTCTGGGCCGTATTATCCACAGGCCCGGGGGCTTTGAAGGATTCCACCTCGGTTTTGAGGAGTGTGAAATTTGCTTTAGAGAAGTTTTTCACTGTGGTTTTCTGGGCATGGGGTGGGGTCGGGATGTGAATAACCAGTGAGATTAGTTTATGGTCTGATCTTACCAGTGAGGGATAAACTTCTGGTCTGGAGCATAGAGTCCCCATTGATTCCATGTCTATCTATCCAGTCTCATACATACCAATAAAATCTTTGTAAGTATATTTATTCTATCTTTCTATGTTGTATAAAGTAATTAAAAACACAAAATCTTATTTTAAACAAAGTTATTGGAATTATTATAAAAAAAATCAATGCTCACCCTTCTATGGAAGAAGACAACAAAATTATTTTAAGTTCCTCAGTGCGAATTTCCTTGTCTTTACAATGGAAATTGTTTTCATGGAAATATATTCATTGAAATTTGACTCCACATAAAACAGAATTAATAAACAGTCAAGAATTAGGATGCTGGAGATGCAAGCAGAAGGTGATTGCTAATTGGCAACACATGTTTTATGACTGTATCTTACTTAAATCTTTCTGGGGAAAATTATTATTTTTTTTTTGCAAACTATCTCTAATGAGAATTTTCAGTTGACCAAATTATTAATTTTGTTCATTGCCCTTATTCCTAAATTTGTTGCTAAATCTAAATACTTATTACTTTGAATTCTATTACCCATTACTTGTAAAACTATTACTACTAACTGGAACAGCAAGACTTACCCTGCTTTTATAGAATTTGAGAACATTATGTTTTGCGAGGTGCCACGGTGGTGGTGCTGCGGTAGCATTGTCGCCTCACAGTAAGACGCTGTCTGATTCGATTCTCAGCTAGAGTGTCTTCTGCGTGGAGACATACATGAATGGGCGTACCTTCATTGAAGGTTGTCCATCAGGGCTGGCAACTTGGCACATAATAATCAACTGCCAATCATTAACAGACTGGAGTTCCGCTGTGGTGACCCCTAACCGGGAAAAGCCAAACGACACAACAACTCTTAATGTTTTGCGACCGGAAATGGCTTCAATCAAAACAAGAAATGAAAGAATTACTTCCTACTACAACACGTGGATAAAAGTTATGGAGATACTTGGAAAAAAATCTGAAGTACTTATTTTCTGGACACCCTTGTAAATAGTGGTACAACGGTAGCGCACTCACCTTTTGGTGCAGAAGGATGTAGGATCTATTCCCAGACTAAGTAGATAGCCTGCTAACACTGCAGTACACCATAAGGGGGTGCTACACTCTTCAGTGTGTTGTCCTTTGGTTGAGATTTTAAACCAAGACCCCAACTGGCTGAGTTAATGGTAGCTCAGGTGGATGCAAAAGAATTATGATACCTATTAAAAACAGTAGAGAAGCTCTCTTTTGCATACCATATTTCCCTAGTAGTATAAATACCACCTCAGGTATCCCTTGAAAAGTGGCCACTCACCTAGTGAGACTAACTTGGTCAGAAAATGATAAATAGATGTAACAGGACTAGTTTACAAAGCAGGGTGCTTTTGCAAGATAGCACAACAGTATTAAAGGGCTTTAATAAGTATTAAACAGAATATTTACATGGTTTTATACATTCAAGTGACAGTATAAAATTATTATAACATATGATTTCAAAAATATTTACATATTATAGATATTAAGGTTCTTGAACATAAATTGTGGCAGTAATACCAGCTGCACGCATACTGTCTTGTAAGACTTATGTCCTTAGTTTCAAATGGTATTATTGAGTACAATTTAGGTTTTAGATCTTGGGCAGTATTCAATAAATCCTACACACAGCTCACTTAAACAATGTGCACACATCCCACACACAGATTTGTATTCAATGGGTGGCTCTACATGATATGTAGAGCCACGCAAACGCGGAAAACATTGTGGCATGCTAATTACTGCATAAGCAGCTGAAATGTATGCTAATCAACTAATCCAAGATGGCAGAGGTATTCAACAAGCTATACAGCAATCGTATACACTTAATACAGCCTTCTGCCTTGTATTCTAAAACCTTTTAGAATACAGCCATGGAAGCTACACTGGAGGGAAAGAATGTTAGGGGCTGTTACTGCTCTTCCACATGTGTATGTGCAACAGGCTCAGGGGACATGCTGGGGGTCTCACAGGCATCAGCATACAGAAACCTACACCAGTTCCTGAATGGCATTCTACAGCATGCCAGGGCCTATATATATTTCCCCCTACCCCTGAGGACAGCTAGAACTATGCAGAAGTTCTACCCCATAGCACACAGACGTCCTGGGTGCCATAGACTGCATGCACATAGAGATCAAAGAACCACTCAGGAAACAGGGAAGGGTCTACATCAACAGGAATGGGTTCCACTCCATCAACTGCCAAGTCATGTGTAATTCCAAGGGAATCATCCTGGATGTGTGTGCTAGTAACCCCACCAGTTATCATGACTCTCATATCTGGCACACCTCACTGCTCTACCAGAAGTTGTCTAGGGGTGATATCTCACAAGGCCATTTACTGAGGGATGCAGGGGTGCACTAGATCCATGGCTGATGAAACCCATCAGAAATGGACAAGCAAGCACAGAGGAACACCATAATAAAGCACACACAAGTATATTTTCTTGGCATAATAGCACAGTTTCCTGCCTTTGCTGAAAGCTATTGTTGACTATGCAGTACTCTGAGGGTTCAAACCTAGGACTGTGTAATTGTTTAACCTTTGTTTTCCCTTTTTCTATCCTTTTTTCTTTTTTTTTTCTTTTTCCATGTGCACAGTTTATGGCATAACGCAAACATGGTTAGCTGCTTAAAACAAAAAATTTAATGTCAGTCACCCTCTAGAGTGCAAACATGCTTAGCGGCATTGCATGGCAGTCATCAACATGGGTGTTAATGACTGCAAAAATTCTACCTGTTACCTGGCCATCTCTGTGGCACAAGGTGTAAATATGTTGAGCTAAAAAAGAGATAAGTAAAGCATCATTGGTGCCACACAGTGCTTATTTTTACTGAGGAAAGGTCATGATATTTACATAAGTGATATAAATTAAGTATTGTCTTCTACAATTTTCATTACATACCTATGTACAAACAAGGTTCCCTATTTAAGGAAAAACGTAAACATTTTAATTTGGTTTGCCTTCCTTCATGGAAACAGGCTCAGAGGTAATGCTTGGCCATCAGCAGTCTGGACAATACTGAGTGTGGAAAATTCACTTGCTTTTCCTGTGACATCAGGTGTAAATGCAGTAAGTTCATGATCAGAACATAGGTAAGCCAGGGTTCAAATCCAGTACACTCTTCAGTAAATGTGTTCCATGGTAATTTTTCACAAAATTGGATTATAAAGGTAATGCTACATAACAATAGCTATGTATAGCAGGTTGATTGACAGAAAGGTATCACTGCTTGCATACACATACATTTGTAGGTATAATATGTATTATTTGTGTAACTGGTTTAGCATGACAATGATGATTATGTAATAGAAAGTGCAGTTTAATGTCTCTGATGGACACAATAGTTTACTGACAATCATCTACACCCCTCCCATAACCCAAGTATAACTGTAAAACAGAATGTATTGTGAGGTATGTATTATAGCTCCAAAGTCTATTACTAAAGTCATGCAAGTCTATCCCTATTCAGTATATTGTCAAACAGTAGTCCTGCATCACACCTAAGAATGCATACACCAGGACCTTTTAATGTCACAGTCATGCAGGATTAAATGAAGTATAGTACCAGTCACCATTTAAACCGTACATCTGTAATGACCATAATGGGCAAATGTTGCTTCTGTGGCAACAAGGAATAATCATCTATGTGGAAATGTATGCATGCCCTTTTACCTTTTACATGGGTTTGAAACCCGTGTTGTACAAATTATTTCTAAAACTGTGTAAGTCCCCACAAAACATGTGCCAAGTCATCCCACTGATCCCGCCAAAGTCATGGCTTAAAAGTAAAGTAATCTAGCATCTCAGTGTTGACCACTGAACAAGCTGCGACTAGGTATATCAGCATGCATGCCATAAGTCAATGCCAAGTTTCAGATCAACATTGCTGTGTCATAAACTCCCTTCCTTTTTGTTTGGAAATATCTGTCTTTGTTTACCATCACACACAAACACAGTTGACATGGTTGTGCATGTTTGCGTACCGGTCATAAAAATGCGATATTATAAATCAGTGGGAAAACCAAAAATAGAATCACATACCACACACGTGGCCAGAAGTGGTCCAAAAAAAATACTTCACTTTTTTCTCTCTGCATTTTCATGGAGTTTGCCATCGCACACCAGTGCCAAGCAGTAGTGAATGGCTCTTCATGTTCTATGGCAAAACCTGGTGAATTTTTGCCATCGGCTGTACTAGTCTGGTTGTCTATACACAATGGTGCTTAAACATGCTGTGCTATAGGAACACAGAGTTACAGCACAGTAAAACCACAACTTTGAAACAGCCTGTCAGTTCTGTACACTGCCTTTTGTCCATAGCATCAACGATCCGATTCCAGATGCCTGTGACATAATTTCTTACTCTGCTGTTATATGTCTATATGTTTTATCACCCACATCCAAACCTTTGCCCTAGTTATGCAGTCTTATGGAGATATATTGGATACTGGCCAAAACAAATAATTTGCATTGACATCCATCCCTACAACTATTACATATTTATTTATACAGCCATGTTCTGTTTGTCATAAGCCTGTTGACCATCTGCTAACCCTTCTTTACCCCATATTTCAGTCACGTCATGCAGCTGAGCATGGCAACTTAATAATTAGAACAGACCAAAAACACATCTCTGAATGTCAGATTACAACAAACATGATCCTTGGCTGAAGTGCCTTCTGTGCAGAGTCTGCATGTTCTCCCTGTGGTCGTGTGGGTTTCCTCCGGGTGCTCCGGTTTCCTCCCACATCCCAAAGACATGCTGTAGGTGGATTGGACACTCTAAATTGGCCCTAGGTGTGAGTGCGTGCATGTGTGTGCCTTCTGTGGATGGTTGAGCACTGGGCTTGTAACTCAACACCGTAAAACTCCACTGCCAATCATGAGCGGACAGGTGATCTGCTGTGGTGACCCCTAACCAGGAAAAGCCAAAAGGAAAAGAAGAAGAAGATTGTTATATCTCCATCCTTCCTTGTATGCACCCCTTCACTCCCACCTCCCTTATCAGTGTGTTTCTATTAGGCTGATGGATTTATATGTCATCTCAGGTTGTCTCCATACTGGCATGACTCTGCCGATAGACAATATAAACATATTACCTTGAGTCAATAGGTAATCAGTGCTCCTGCAGTGTGCAAGGTTTCAAAATCTGCTGTAGTATCCCTTTGTGTCACGTTTAGGTGATGATGGAAGAAATGTTCATCTAATATGATGTGGAAATTGTCCTTACTATGAAGAAGCAAACTGCACACACTTTTTGGGATATCTGGCCCTACAGAAATAGTTAGCATATCTTCTCAGTCATAAAAATTATTTCAAAAAATTTACCATCCTTTTTCATTTGTAGAAAACTTTACACACAATTAGCTTGTGATTTGAGTGAACCAGCAAAACAGCAAAGACTTGTAGAAGTGTATTGAGGTAGGCATTACTGACACAATATGGGGAAGACACACTCTTTAGTATAGTCACTGATTGTCACATTTGCAGTCCTGATCATATTTACTTAGCTAATGACATCTTGACACCATTTGTAAAAAAAAAAAAAAAATCATCTAGACTTGAACCCTAGCTCACTTGTGCTCTGACCAGGCACTCATTGCTCTTACACTGTGTACCACAGAGAAGCTAGACAGCAGGTCTATTTTCCACATTCATTACTGTTCCAAGTGCTGATGGCCGGGCATCACTGCTGAGCCTGTTTGCTTGAAGAAAGGCTCACCAAATTTGATTTTGCACTATTCTTCCTCAAGCAGAGAACTGCATTTGCTCAGTTCTTAATGATGTGCAAATGGAGAAGGCACAGCCAACAGTTTATAATAAATCTATGGTCCCAACATTACAAACATAGACTAAAGCTTGCACATAATAGTATCTGTCAGCAATTTCTCCTATAACATCTGACAAGCCTGACAAGTGAAACATTAACAACAAACAGATGTATTTTGCAGTTTACCCCTATCAGGTCAGTTACTGTATGTCCCTATTTGCATGCAGTCTGGCAATGAGCACCAGTGGACACTGCCACTTCACAAGTGCAGTTTGAATTTGTGCAAATTCGAATCATGCATGCGCTAATACTTTATCATTCATGCAAATCAGCAATGTGGTTTGTGAAGAGATGTATAGCATGTTTAACTCTGGTTACTGGGCTGCAATTCTCCAGTACATGGACATGCATTCATAAACACAAGAGAATGGCAGTGACACATTTCTGATATTCATGTGTGCCCTGCAGCAATGCCAAAATTCCAGATTGTATATCAGGACTTGGGCCATTGTCAAACAGACTCCAGAAGTACAGAGTGTAACTACATTGTTACATTTAGTATAGGTTTATAATGACACTGGACATTGGTCATCCATAATCATACCAGACTGATATTGTCAGTAAATTCTATTATAGGTTCATAGGTAGGTACTAGGCTATTGGCCCAAGGGCCTACATAAGCCTAGCCAACAAGGTTCCTTGGCTTACACCACCCATATTAATGTGGGAATCACTTCATCTGAATGTGATGACACATAACTCCATCACTGCTGTTTCCAAATTCTGTGTGTGTCATATACATAGCATTCTGAGAAACAGACACACATCAGTCTCATTTCTGCCATATGCATTCATGATAGCTTCTTTCACCTAGATTACCAGGATGTATTTATATGTACTTTTGTAAATTGTGCTCACACAATCATATCATAAGTCCTGCCTATGTAAACAAGTCTCATAGCAGTATATGTAACTTTTGACACTTGACACTATGATGATGTCATCCTCTATGAAGTGCACTCTGATAGCATTAAAATTAGACATCTGCTGTGGCATGCACATTAAGTACTGTGTTCTCTAGTTTGTGTAATTAGATAGGTAGGGGTTCTGATCTCATAGCAGTCAACTTATATGTGTAGTCAGAAGACCATGAGTCTGGGTCCTACTGCCCTCACTTAAGTAGCATTCAGAAGATACTTTTACACTGCTACATGACCCCACAACAATTTCATACAGCCTTTCCAACATCCTGTTCTCAGAATAAACTGATGTCTTCATCTATAAAGGCCACTCTAGCACTGTTAAAATTAAACTTGTGCAGTTGATTCAGTATTATGAACTGTGTTCTCTAGTTTGTGTAATTAGATAGGTAGATGTTCTGATTTCACAGCAGTCAACTTGTGTATGTGTGTGTGTGTTTCTATGTCTAAATGTGTGTGTGTGTGTGTGTGTGTGTGTGTGTGTGTGTGTGTGTGTGTGTGTGTGTGTGTGTGTGTGTGTGTGTGTGTGTGTGCGTGTGTGTGCGTGTGTCTGTATAGTCAGAAGAGCATGAGTCCAAATCCTGCTGCCCTCACTCATGTAACATTCAGAAGGCAATTTTACACTACTACATGACTCCACAGCAATTTCATACAGCCCTCCCATCTTCTCTGCATACACTGATGATATCATCCTCTACAAAGTGCACTCTGACACTGTTGAAGATATACTTGTGTAGTGCTGCTAGCATTAAGTCCTGTGTTTTGCAGCTGGTGTAACTAGATAGGTAGGGGCTCTATACTCACAGCAGTCACCTTGAGTCTGTGTGCATGTATTCATTCAATTATCAGTCTGGATACAATTTACACCAGAATGTGAGTCCATAGCCATGTCTCATGTCAAGCACTCCTATCCAGACATCTTCTCAGCATACACTAATGATGTCATCCCCTATAAAGTGCTGTCTGACACTTTTACAATAAGACATCTGTGGTGGTGCTAATCTGTCTGACACTGTTGCAATCAGACATCTGTGGTGGTGTTAATCTTACATTGTATGGAATACAGCTTCTATACCTACATGTGTGATATTCAAATCTGACCTCAGGCAAATTGTGTGTGTGTTTGGTGGTATATTGTGGTTATTGTATGATATTTTGAATCTCTTTCCATTTGGCTACCACTCAGGGAAACCTTTTACATAGACCCCTGAATCCAACATCTCCCTTTTTTCCTCTGTCTGCATAACATCCATTCTGCAGAACACTGAGGATGTCATCGCCTAAGAGATGCATGCACCCATTGTGAATCAAAGCCCTGCCTTGACCTTCTGCAAGCCATCTCCAGACTACTGGATGTGTGATTGCTAATTTTGTCATGGGGTGGTGCACAAGTCACATATGGACAGAGGCAGTCTGCAAAAAAATCAAACACATAAGCACATACACACATACCCCTACTATCTTCCATCACATTCATATAGTGATTTGTGTTTAAATGGTATAATAATGTCTAGGATTTTATGTACTCCTGGCCAGTAGCCAAGTAATGTCCTATGACCCTCTGAACATTGCACATGTTAGTGGTGTTTTTATCCACATATACTATGCTAAGATGTGGATGTACTGTATTCCTACAACAGTGAATTCCAATCTGTGAATTGAGCTATGGTATTGATGGCTGCTGCTGACATTTGTTTACATATTCCCTCCATAACAGCTGTAGTAAAATGCTTCCTGAGGACTGCTGACATCAGATGATGCTATGTATATTGTTGCCTTACTAAGGCACGTGTTCTTGTACTGCAGTATATCAACATTATACACAGCTGTCATTCAACCATCACAGTGACAGCTGCAGTATGGCACAGGTGTGCATGTGTATACCTAACACCTGGAAATGCTAACTGACATACAGGAGTATTATGTCATCTTGATTACATGGGCACATACGCTTGGGTTCATCCACATCTTGTATTTCTGTTATATACACAAACATATGACATGTTGGGATTCACTTGCTACCTTGGAGAATTCATTGTAGGTACTATTGCATTGCTGTTCACAAGGATTTTAAAGGTGTTTCTCAGCAGCATTGTGTGACTGTCAGCATTTCTGTCATTAACTGTTATGCAAGAGCTTCACCCACCTCAGTTATAATGTGTCCACATATGGTGTCAGGGCCCTCACCCACACATTTCCACTGTTAAACACAGGCGTATGATGTACAACTGATGTAATGACATGAAATACGTAGAGTTGTAGGACCATGTTAACAGTTCCACTGTGTTGCATGTGATTCAGACCAAACATTTTATTTGGAGGTGACGTACAGCCTGATGTCCAGTTGTAGCATAGGTAAAGCTGTAGTGTGACTGTACTGTGTCACGGATGTACCATTACATCACATTGGTATTACTATTTGATAGTTTGCATGAACACGTATGCATACATGTCAGGATTTCATAGTAGTATAACATTTTCCATGGCAATGTCAGGGGGACAGTGATTGTACCCCACGTCTTGGGTTTGACATGTGCTGATAGAACATGTACTCCATGTATTGTTTGGTACATGAACAATGTCACAGTGACAGCTTCCTCACTGATTGACACTAGAATTTGCAGTGCTGTAGTTTCTGTGCACATAGACATAGTTGGTGCATTACCATCAGCCTCACATAGTGCTGTAACATTCATTATAACAGATCACTTCTTAATTCACACATCAATTGCAGATGCTTCATAAAATAGCCATTGCTATTATATGTGGCAGATATGTGCAATACACAGCTGTGTGTAGGGAATGCACTCATAACGCTGTGCTGTTTGTAAGTGTTATTATTCATATGGCCAATACCTAAGTCAGCCAGGGATGTTTTAGTGAAGTGTTTCACATTTGGCACAATGAACTCACTTACATCTTGTCAGCCATACAGAAGTATCCTTTGGGGTGCATACCTGTTAGGATTTGACAGTGTAAAATTCCCTTTAAGGTGTTCTACTAGATGCTTGTGAGGTATGTCTTTCTGTGTTGAACTCAGAAAATACACAATTCACTGACAACATTGATGACACGAGTTTGATTCTTGCAGTTCTGGCTTGTGGTTTATGTGTCATACAGACCTCTAAACTGGCCAGGATTGCCTCTGATTTCAACTCCAGGTTTCACTCTATACATCTTAACCCCTTCAAGAAGTGGTCATTTTTGGGAAGGGGTGGTTAATTCCCTATGTAGCATACTGACAGTCATTACAGCTGTACATTTCTGTTCCTGCAGAGCATGTATAATATGTTACACTCACATATTCTGTCAATGTCACAGATTAATGGTTGTAATATTTTACAATTGCCCCCGACTGTGCCTGTTTCTGTCTACATTTGACCAAGAATCTGCTGCTATGTGTCCATGACTGGTTGAGAGATATACCCATGTGTCAGTCATATTCAAGCCAGTCATCTTGCAGATCTTCACATTATGCACATACTGTCTATTGGTTATACCATCCTTGATACTTGGTTCAAGGCCACAGAGAGCACCCCCTGCCTTACCAGGCTATACCCCATTCCACACTTTCCAACCCCAAAATGAGGTCGGAAAGACTAAGGGTGGTGAAGTCTCTATCTTCATTAAAGACAGGCACACCTCCAGACTGGTATACTAGCATGATGCCCTGGAATTACTCCAGATGCAACTGACAGTTGACAAAACACCCATCCAAGTTATAGCCAGCTATAGACCCCCATCCATGTTTCAGGACACCCACTCCTCCTACCTGGACCTACTTGACTCTATCAAGTTACCCCCTAACACCCTGATCCTTAGTGACTTCAATTACCCCACCATAGACTGGGTAAACTATTCCTGCACTAATGCACTCACCCGATTCCTTGACTTCATCATCTATAATGCATTAGACCAGCTAGTCTCATCCCCCACAAATGAGATAGCATACTGGACTCAGTTCTCACAAACATGGGCGATCGGTGCACCACTCCCATAGTATGTTCTTCTCTGGTGAGATCAGATCATCAGTCTGTCTCATTCGAAGTTTCTATCCCACCCAACCCCTCCCCAGATGTAACCAGGCTAAAAGCTTCTCAATAGCTGACTGCAACCTCCTAAGGGAGGGTATCAGCAGTTTCACACCACCATCCCCCTCAGAGGATGCAGACAACTATGCTGAACAGTACACCAGTGCAGTATACAAGCACCTGTACAACTGCATGGACTAAGCCATACCCAACAGAACTAAAACCTGCTCCTCAAGGAAGCACAAACCCATCTGTTGGACATAGTCTATCAAAAGGCTTTACAAGAAAAGGAAGAAACTGTTGTCCAAGGATAAAAGGGAACAAATTCCAAATCATAAAAACTCCCTCCTCTGCCTCAACAAGCAAATTAGATCACTAGTGAAAAACTCCAAAGCCAATTATGAGTTGAAATTAGCTTTCAAAACAAAGGGAAACCACAATTCCTTCTTAAGTTACATTAGGAACCTCCATGAGAAAGCCCAAGTTTGTTCCAAATTACTACTTAATAGTACCACTTACACTGATCCTGCTGACTTAGCCAACCTGATAGCCGATAGGTTCAGTGCAAACTTCACCCCCTTATTGCCTCCCAAAGGCCCAGTCGGCATCCCTGATACTTGTCCCACACCTCACATCTCTTTAGATCAAATGTTAAAGGCCCTATCCAAGGCAAAGAATACAGCTTCCATGGGACCTGATAGCATCCTAGGCTATATTCTGCACCATCTCCAGTAAGAACTAGCTTTGGCGTTGCACACCCTATTCAACCACAGTCTAAGTACAGGCTTCATTCCGGCAGAGTGGAGAACCACCATTGTCATCCCCGTGCACAAATGTGATGCCACTACTGACCCAGGAAACAATTGCCCCATTAGCTTAACAAGTCTAATCTGTAAAACCATGGAGCTTATTATTATGGATCTCATAAACAAGTACATAGGCAAGCTCCAAGCACTTGACCCCACCCAATTCAGATTTGTCAGGGTAGATCTTGCCTATTGAACCTAGTTGACTTCTCTGAGACTATTACCAGGGCCCTGGATGAGTGAAAGTCCATACATACAGCTTATCTTGACCTGGCCAAGGCCTTTGACACAATCCCCCACTCGGGCATCATCAAAAAGCTAACACAACTTGGTGTTAATCCCTATCTCGTCAGATGGATGACTAACTGGCTCACAGATAGGACCCACAAGGTCAAAATAGATGCCACCACCTCCAACAGCAGACCTGTCACTAGTGGTGTTCCCCCAGGGATCTGTCCTGGGCCCCCTACTGTTTGGTATCTACTTCTCAGAGGTCCAGGCAAGACAAAGGGCCTGTGGCTGACCAAGCTTGTGGATGACTGTAAGTTGGGTACTGTCATTGACTCCCCAAATGATGTTAATATACTGCAAGAGAGTCTCACAGCTGCAAATAACTGGTGCCAAAGTCATGGCCTTAAGGTAAACACAAAAAAATGTATTATCATACCATTCGGCAAAAACACAGCCCCTACTGAATACCACATCAATGGAAACCCACTAAGCACAGAAAATGTGGTGAGAGACCTGGGCACTCAGGTTGACAACAATCTCACATTTGACCATCATGTGGTGGCAGTGATTAGAAAATCCTTTTACTTGGTTCATCTCATAAGTAAAGGGATTGCATCCAGAAAAAAGAAGGTTATTATCTCTCTGTACTCCTCCCTCAATAGACCTATAATTGAGTATAACACCCCCTTTGATATGTACATCTCCAAACACCTGCACCAACTGGAAAGAACACAGAAATACCTCACAAAGGGAATCCATGGCTTCCAATACCTGTCCTATGTGGACAGGCTCAAATCACTATCACTTTATTTGGTATCATACAGATTGCTCAGAGATGATCTGTGTCTTGCCTACAAGGCAATATCAGACCCTGCCCTACTAGAGATGCTCCATATCCGTAAGTCTAACTCCTCGTGCATTACCCACTTAATAGGCCTAAATCTAATATGCAACATCAACAAAACCTGCTGGAGAGACAGGTTTGTCTCCCAGAGACTGCCCCACCTCTGGAATAGACTTCCCGTACAACTCAAACAGAGTACCTCACTGACCTTCTTCAAGCGCAACCTTGATGAGTGGATGGCAAACCACAAATTTGTCCCAAGGGTTCCACCTTTGTTCCCCATTGACAGGGGTGACAGGTGCTGACTGAGGTTTTTGTTTTTGGGGATAAACTCTTGGCTAGCCTTGTAAGGGCCCCAGGGCTATTAGCCTAGTAACATCCTATGATCCTATGATAAATGCCTTCTCCAGTGAGCATGTCAGTGATGATTATATCACAACCATTCATCTCCATTGACATGTAACCTTGTCTGACTGTCACATGCATACTATCATGTGTGATGATTTAATATGCTCACACAGGAGATGTAGACAGCAGCACGTACTGTGTTATCTACATATGCATTTATTGTAGTGCTACTAGCTTGTCTTGGAAGTGTACATACATTGACATATCCTATCTTGGGGACATTACTATATTTACCATGCCTTCTTCCTCTTTCCTCATTCCTATCATTCATGTCTGTGCCCATTTCCATCAGCACACTTTCCTGCCTAGTGTATGTTTCATTGTATTTACTCTCGCTGCTTTAATTCCCATTATTTCATGCTGCAAATAATTGCTTTAGTGTACATTGCACTCAGCACACTTTTCTCTACCGTATTGACAAGCTGTTATTGCAGAATTTTTACCCCAGTAGTCATTGTGGCTGTCCACACAATCTCGCCGAGCAGGTTTGCTCATAAACAAACTTGGGTGCTTTTCATTTCAGTACCCATACTGCTCTGCATGGCTTCCTAGTGCCAGCTCTGTTACTGGCCATGAAACTGTGCTTGTATACCTGTAAGCATGATGAGCAGCATGCATATGCAAATAGCACTGCTGTTCATCATGCTAACTTGTAAATTAGCATGATGAGCAGCATGAATATGCAAATAGCGCTGCTGTTCATCACGCTAACTTGTAAATTAGCATGATGAGCAGCATGAATATGCAAATAGTGCTGCTGTTCATCACGCTAACTTGTAAATTACATGTAGGCTCTGTGCAAACCTACACAGTTTACTGAATTCCCAGGCTTATTTGGTACAAAGGATTCCACTGAAGCCAATGAGCCATAGCATCGATTAATGCATTCACAGTATCACTCTCACATCTTCCTTCCTAGATCTGCTTCTGTTTTTCTCAAAAGCATTTCTTTCAAATTGCTGTCATGTTTTTGCATGGATAACTAGTCAGCTTTATGAATGTAACTTGCTCCAAGGACAGTGTATAATCATAACGTGGTTCTTGAGCATGTTGCTAGCTGGGTTGTAAAGTAATGTTCATTCTACCACTTTCTGAGAGCACTCTAGCTTTCACTAGCTTTGTGGTGGAATAGTGTTGTCTGAAATTATATTTGTTCAATTGCTTTCTTCCATTCACTGTATTTAGCCATACAGAATGTAAGTTACCAGCCAAAAAAGGGAAGTTATCTTGTCCCTGCTCTGTCCTGCAGTTGGTTAATCAACAGAAATATAAAAATAACTTCTAATTTCAGTTTTCCTTTTTATTTTTCAAAATAATGCACATTTCTTTTACATTGCCTACCTGTAAAATCTCGTCAATATTACTACAAAGTATAGAACTGCATGAGGGAAGGTGGGAAGGAGAGGCAAACATAGACACTAGATCACATGACATCACTGATGGTGTCTCATGGTCAGATATATGGCAGGTGCTGCAAGTAGGAATGCTTCTGGGAAACAGATCCATAGCTCTCTTTCTCATCACTTTCAGCAAAAAGAAATTTCAGTTTCTGAATGTTCTCGGTGTTGAAAAGTATATGGCATTTCCTGTGAGTTTGCATATGTGCTCCAAAATAGGTTTAGGAAACATCAAACTGTAATTAAAGTACATTTGGTAGTAAAAGTGTTTTAAGTAGGGATGTGGTAAGTATGATCCATGTCTACTAGCATCATCTGGGTGTGCTTTGTGGTTATGCTAGTTGAAACAAAGGTAACTTGGCCAGGATATTCTGGATATTCTGGACACTTACAAATGCACTACTACTGTGTTGGCAATGTTTTCAAAATGGATGCAGGTAAGGTGAGATGCAGCTTGTTTTTTCTGGGCACAAAGCAAATACTTTAGTTTTCTGTGCATCTTTGCAACTATGTCAATCAGCTCTTTCACTTTCTTTTACCTCCATCTGTCAGATCTTACCATTGTAAGTTTCAAAGTTTGCACTGCAGTGGGTTGATCAGGGGGACAGTCATTGTGTGACATTGTCCAAAGTCACAGTCACTGAGTAACCATTGCAATGGTACATCTTTCCACAGTTTTCTACTGAATACAACAGAAAAGCTAATGTCTCCAGAGGGTCCTCTTGGTTACCTGCACAGAAAATATTTAAACCACTGTATAAGTTTCCCATCATCAAAAATGAAGCCATGTCCTCACAGAATCTTATATAATTCTAGAGAAAGCCATGATAAACATGAAAAATGCTGTTTTCCAACACCGTAGGAAAACATGGAACCTGCTCCCAAAAGAACTCTCACCTCTGTCCTCTACACCACTTTTCAAGAAGCAACTCAAAGAATACCTTAAAAATAACTGGCTATGTCCATGCACCAACCCAGATGAATCACTTCCATCCTTCATACTTTTTCTAAGCTTATCTCACTACTGCTTTTGCTTTGCACTCCTTCCTATTAACCTCTGAATGTAATTGCTATCAGCTAATAAAGTTATGTACTAGATTAGAGAAGGTACTATAGTAGTTGTCCTTTCATAGCAAGCTCTCTATAGTATAGTATGTATTTGTCTATACCCCTTGTTTATATTATTTCACCATTTGTCTTGTAAAACTTTTGTTGATGTATTGTTCTTTACCTATCATCTAAATAACTTGTATTGCCTTGCCTTAAAAACGTACTGTATCGATATGTCTAGTAACTGTTAGTGGAGCTTTTCTCCCCGGGTCTCTACTGAAAATGGACATATATCCAGTTGGTCAACAAATGCAAAATAAAATAAAATAAATAAATAAATAAACTTAAAATTGTGTAATTAATATCATACTAGCAGTTAATTGATATTTATTTTTCAGTGAGGTGACACAATTAATGTGATTACTGTTTTCATAGCATATAATATCCACCCAGCCAGATGGACATGTCACAAAAAATTACTTTTCTGCCAACCATGCCCAGGTTTTAGCTATTACAGTTGCTGTTAACCACTTTGTAGTCTGTTTGTCCAGGAAAGCGCAAGTAACCTCAATAAACAGCAGCCACCACAGACTGCTTCAAATCTATTATGACATTTAACATCAAAGTAAAATATATCTGACCTGGAAACACTAATGTGCATAATGCATAAAACTAAAGCAAGATTGGACAAAAATCTTTACAACTGCTTAGTGATGACTTCCAAATTTCCCAAGATATGATGCAAATTCCAAGAAAAAAACTATTTTATGCAAGAAACTATAAAATAAGGCATTTTAATTTAATTTAATTTAATTTGTTAACTGAGTAAATGAAATAGCACTCCTTGACTTGGAACCTTTTCATCAATGACCCTGTCCATGAAGAAATATTGTTTAGACTTCACAATGTTTTGGGGTGATAGGAGCAGGGATACCTGAAGGAAAAAAGGTCAAGAAACAAACAAACTTGACTCAGAAAGGGAATGAAGGTCTGGAAAACACGAAGTTATAGTGTTCTCATCAGTTAACATACTGAAAGAGAACACCTTGTTGAATTAATGTGAAAAGCCATCTAAGGACAGCTGTACTCTTAGCAATGTATTTATCTCCATATAGTGCATTGTCTTCACTAACAAATGGTTCCTACAGTTCCATATATTATGAAAGCATGAGTAGTTTCTTCTTCTCAATAGAATTTCTGTCTTAGTCAATTTCCTCATGGCACACACAGTGTTTCTGGCACTTTCTGAGGAAATTTTCTTCTTTGATCTCACATGAGTTCAACATCACATTTGAATGGCTCTTGACAAGGAAAACATACATAACAAAGCACCTCTAAAGCGTGCGCTATTGGCGTTTTTTCATTTCTAATGGAAAAGGTCTAGGGACTTTTTCCATAAAGCTGTTCAGGCTAACATTAAATGGGTTTAACATTGTGCATTAAGCCATTGAAATCTCCGCTGCATTTTCCCTTCTCTAGGTTAAACCCATTTATCTACTGGAGAAAGCAAGATTTTGTAGTCTAAGCTATGTTAAATGAGTTTAACATAGCGAGACAGTTTTAAAATAAGCAACAGACATCTCCGTTAGTTAGCTGAGCTTTGCTAGCCAGGAAATATGATACTCTGGCTGAATTATGGACGGAAGGTAGGAGGAAAATATGAACTGAAACAGTTTTTTTTAAACAATATTACATCTCTGTTTATAGAAAACAATATGCATTAAATTGTACATCAGTGTGGTGTGGCTCTTGTAGTGGAATTAGGCAATTCCTGTCCAGTACATGACAAATAAGCAGGTAGTACCACTTATTTCAAGGTCTGCCAAGGACAGATATTTGGCCTTCCATGTTAAGTCACAGTCCCTACCTGTGCAAAGCCTGTATGCACATTATGACATCCTAATAAATAACCCCACTGAATACATGACACCAACAAGTACCATAGAAAACTAAAATATGTTTTACAAGTAAATAATATGATAGCACCTGACCTTCAGTACGTTATAAAATTAAAGAAGTCCTAAATTGTAAATACTCAGTTCTGTTACTCGCAAGTCATGAAAACAAGTATACTCACTGCAACATTTTATATGAGAATATAACACAACGTCCAGTTTAATATCATGCAACGGGTCTACCTGATAACGCTGAAAGCTCAGAAGAACGACAATGAGATAACTGACACCGGAAGATTGACAACAGAGAAGACCGAAAGTTGAAAATCCCAACGCTGAGAACACTGACATGTTAAGGTAAGTGTGTGATAGGGACGGATGTTAGGGTCAGGATAACGTAAGTGTGTGATAGTGACATACTTAATGGTTAGGGGTGGATTAAATGAGTTAGGGTTAGGGTGCGGGTAAGGTAAGTGTGCAATAGTGACAGACTTAAGGGTTGGGGTGGATTAAGTGAGTTAGGGTTAGGGTGTGGGTAAGATAAGTGTGCGATAGTGACGGACCTTAGGGTTAGGGTTTGGGCTAAGGTTAGTGTATAGTTGTGTATGTAAGGATTAGTGTATGTTTGTAAGGTTGTTGGTGTGCTTGTGTTGTGTGTGTTTTTCAGAATAGGTATTTGTTTTGTTGATTGTCGGAATTGTGGTTTGTCGGGCATGTGAAGTTTCGTGTTTTTGAACTTTCAGTTTTGTTGTGTCGGTTATTTCGTTGTCGGTGTTTTGGCGTGTCGGTGTTATCAGGTAGACCCCATGCAACAGTTGTTTAAATATAAATCAGAGGCACATAGTTTAGAATGAACTAGCAAAGATCCAATATAATTTGCTCAAAAAGGTAATTCAACACAAAAAGCTTTCCTCAGCAGAACATATAGCTTACAGTTTTTCACTCGTTTTAAGCACAATTCAGTTTCTGCCACAAGGGTCTTACAAATAACTTGTCTTTTTTTCTGTTTCTTCTTCTTAGTAGTAAACCAATAGAATGTAACTAAAATCCTAGCTTTGGTCTTACTCATCCCTAAGTGATCACCCATAATGTAGCTATATCCTGACAAACATAAATGTTTGAAATGGTTTGAGGACGAATAACTGTTCCAATATTTGTTCTTTGTCTTTGATCTCCCTGTATAGTAAGTAATGTCTTATTGCAAATATGGATATGAAATTGGGCTGTTTTGTATATTACATTTGATAACCAGGTTGGTGGGCTAGTCTTCAGACTCTTTTCAGCCATGACCTGCTTCTACATGGCAACAATTGTAGCAACAGAACAGTGGAACAAATAGCAAGATATTCGAGAACTTTTTAGATGATCCTATTGCGATGTTCCCTCTAGCTCTGCTTAGTGTATTATACTCCCACTGGGTCTTCTTGAAACTAACATGGGTTTTCTGGAGGACAGTTAAATCAGCAATATCTTCCTCATTGATCTGTTATGAAGTGTAGACTGTGGTCGCTTCTCCTACAAATACATTTACAGGTTTCTCTGCTTCATTTAATTCATTCTCCATAAAAGGTAATCCAAATATTTTTTTTCTGCTGCATTACTAGTAGTTTGCCTTTATCTACTTCAGTAGTTCTCATACTTTTGTTACCCATAGGGTCTATTGACTGGCTTGTTTTGGGGTAACAGGGAGAAACATACTACAGCTCAGGTTCTAGTTTTCCTTTTTCTTCAGTTTTTGAAATTCATGTTTCTTTTCCTTAGCTTTGGCACAGACCTCTTATTGTAGTCTTTATTAAGGGCACTTCCTTGTCATTCTCCACACTAACTTCTCTTATTACTTTGACTACTGAAGTCTTTTGGTAAAATTCAATCATGTTTTTCTAACTCCAGAACCAATGCTGGTTCACCAAGTGCTTCCTGGTGCCATTACCTGATCTGGCAAAAAAAGGACTTCAGCTTTTGAAGCTGCAGCAAACTGCTTCCTACAAGTGTGCAATTTATACCATACACAAAGTGCTTCAGTACCGAAGATAAATAGTATTAACACTAATTTCTGTACCTGCATTCAGAAATGCCAGTACATAAAAAATACTGGTAGTGCATTAATGATGGATAGGGATCACCTGATCAAACCACAGACAACTTAACACGTGGGGCATCTGGCCCACTTCACTCCCACCCTAGCTACAATGTGCTTTAATCCTTCTACCAAGAGTCAAATCTTAGCATCTCTTGAAGCTTCTAATTCTGTATCTTTTGTTATACTGAAGCTGTGTATTTTTCTTAATGTATTTGGCAGTAGTTTCTGTTAATATAACTGGCTATATTCTTTCTTTCACATCTGCTGTAGTTCTTTAGGTCATGGAAGGTCATTGACAATTATTACTTCTTATGTTAAGTTGGACAGTAGAGCTACTATATGTAACACTTTATTCAAAAGGGTCTGTATTTCTACTTATGTTATAGGGCCCTTGCTCTTTTATCTCTGTGAACACATATTACATGTTTGTTTACCAGTTGTTTTGTGTCTACAAACATGTATTGTTCTGAATAGGATGACCATGCACCCAAGTCTAACAACACTGGCAATTTGTTCCTGTTTTACCACAACTGTACATTAAACAAGTTTAGTGACACAGTGGCAAAAAGCAGATTGTACCGTTTTAACACTTAAAAATTCAGTAATATCACTGTCCATGGACATGCATTTGGGCACAACTTGTTTAATTGCTTGTTAGCTATTAACATTTTTTTTACAGGTTTGGTGCAGTTTTATTAACTCTGTAGTGTTTAGCTGTTTCATTTTCTAAAACATTTAAAAGGAATCAGTTGAGAAGGTAAGATATTTTTCTTGTTTGCAATAAAGCACTCAAATTTAGGTGAAGGCTTACATTAGTCCTTGTTGTCTACAAGTTTGACTTAAGGTTTACAGTTTCATATAGCAACAGACATTCTACTAAAACAACTGGCTGTTCAGAAGGCACTGGGTCACTCCTGAACACCCACTACACCTGTGATGTATTTCAAAGAGTTTATTTGTGTGCAAAGTGCAACTATTTTGTGAAGTACAGTCACAATATAGCCATTTTGAAAAGTTTATTGTGCTGGGTGTGTCTATTTACAAAGTGCCCCATTACAGAGTGTTTCTTGCACTGTAAAGAATTGCCTAGCAAGGTACCACCATTTTCGAGAAATTTCAGTGTGCTATGTACACTTTATTCGCAAAGTGCAATTACTTCGAAATGTTACTGACTCTGAGCTTCTCCTGCCCGGTTCATTCGCATTGTGCAGTTATTTGAAATGTCTCTTACACTAAGAGGTGATTTCTTACAGTACAGCAATTTCAAGAGTATTACAGTGCATAAGAGACTTATTTTGCAAAGTTCAATTATACAGAGGCTTGTTGTGCTATTGGGCAGTGTTACAAATACTGGCATAAATTTCTGGTATATGTGTATGTGTATGTGTTCGTGCTTATTTGCAAAACCCTTCACTGATATGTGTTAATATGGCAGATGGATTTCGAAATCCCTTACCACTTGTATTTGATCAGAATATTGCAGACAACTGGAGAATATTTGAACAAGAGTACAATATGTTTATACAAGCAGCTTATTCTGACAAAGATGCACACCAGGCCATTCATTTTGCTCAAATTAGCAGATCAGACGCCATTGAAAGAGAGAGTTTATTTGTGTATGCACTAGCAGTATGTGTGGGGAAGGTGAAAATCATCATATCATTGTACAGGCTGAATCAAGTGAAGACCCTGAGTGTTTGAAGTGCAAATTCAGAGAAATGTGTAACCCCCAGACAAATATTACATTAGAGGGACATTTGTTTTACATGAGAGATCAGAAACCAGGGAAACTTTTGCAGCTTATATAAATGACCTGAGAGGCAAAGCCAAAATGTGTTGGTTTGGTGACTTAAAAGATGAGTTAATGAAGGACAGGCTCATGTGTAGTATTAATAGTGCTGCTATGAGAAAGATTTTGCTTCATGATAGTGATTTAACATTAAGTAAAGCCATTGAGATTTGTCAAATCCATGAAGTTACAGAAAAACACAGAAGTATACTTGCAAGTGACAAGAGCATGGTTTCAGCCGGCTCTAGAGCAAATGTAGATAGCATGCAACACATGGCAAACAGATGTAGGCCTAAGCATATGGCAGTCACAACTCCTGCTGGTTCACCAGGGAAACTACATAGTTCTCCAGCAAGTTCTAAGACCAGTTCAGTTAAAGGAGCATGCTCAGTGCAGTACAGATGCAAGTCAGCAAAACCCAAGCTTAGCTTTATTGTTAACTGTTTCAATTGTGGTGCAAGTCATGAGTCTAAAGGAGAAAAATGCTTAGCATTTGGTCAGCAATGCCACAAGTGTAAAACATGGAACAATTTTCAAAAGTTTTGCAAATCAAGTAAACCCTACACAGTTGTAATGAAAGGTCACACAAAGAAGGAAGTTGATAAAGTGGAGCTGCATCAGTCAACTTTTTGTATAGATGGCGTTTCAGCAATTGAAAAAGTTGATGTAGTGAATTTATTGGCAAAGAGCAAAGTGTTTTGTACAGTCTTGATTAATGGTAAATCCACAGAGCTTAAAGTAGACACTGGTTCAAAGTGTAATGTTATATCAGCAGACACATTTGTTAAAGTGAAAACTGATGAACAACTTAATGTGGCCAGTAGTGCAAAACGTGTTGCTTATGGACATGAAGAAATTCAAACCAAAGGCTCAGTGATGCTTTCATGTTATTTGGTTAAGAACTGTTACAGCTTGTTATTCTGTGTAGTCCAAAGACTGGTACATTCATTATTGGGTCTCAAAGACAGTTTGAGAATAAATCTGCTTTCTTTTACCAAAGTAAATGTGCATATCCTAGTTCTAATTTTTCTAAAGCCATTTTCTCAGAGTATGCTGATGTTTTCAATGACAAGTTGGGCAAGCTTCCAGCTGTGTATTCCATGAAGTTAGACCCAGAGGTCACTGCAGTAGTCAGACCAGCAAGAAGAGTTCTGATAGCTATGCAAAATAAATTCAAAGTTCAGCTGGACAAAATGGTGCTGCAAGGTGTAATTTGTCCAGTTACAGAACCAACTGAATGGATGTTGTCTATGGTAGCAGCTCACAAAAATGGCTTAGACAAAATCAGAATATGTATTGACCCAAGGTTCATAGGTTAGTACTAAGCTAACTGCTCTTGTGAGCCATTTTAAGCCTAGCCAATTATCTCTTGTGAGACTCAAACCCTGCACCTTGTGTTTGTAAGGCAAACATCTTAACCATTAGGCCACTCTCCCAATTCCCAAGACATCTGAACAAAGCATTGAAGAGACCGCAACATCCAATGCGTACAGTTAAAGAGGTTGCAGCCATAATACAGAATGCCACTGTTTTGTCTGTCTTGGACGCAAAAAGTTCATTTTGGCAGGTGATACTTGATCACAAATCCTCATCCCTACCCACTTTTGGTACCCCATTTGGCAGATGCAGGTTCCTAAGGATGCCATTTGGGATAAATTCTGCAAGTGAAATCTTCCAGCGTACAATGGAGCAATTGTTTTCAGGTTATCCTTGTGCCATAATAGTAGATGATTTATTGGTTGGAGGCAATTGTGAAGCAGAGCATGACAGAAACCTAAAGAGAGTTCTAGACCGAGTACGTGAAGTAAACTTGAAGCTCAATCATCTGAACTGCAAATTCAGGATACCAGAAGTTACATATGTAGGTCATTTATTTACCAGTACTGGCTTGAGACCAGACTCGACCAAGCAAGCAGCTATTCTTGAGATGTCAGCACCAGATAATGTTCAAGCTCTACACCATCATTCTCAGTCCATGGTGGTCCACACAAAGTTGTTTCTGACAATGGTACTCAATTTACTAATCAGTTATTTCAGACATTTGCGAGAGAATGTGACTTTATACATGTTACCAGCAGTCCTAAATATCCATAGTCAAACGTACTAGCTGAACGTGCAGTGCAGAGTGCAAAGCAATTACTTGAAAGGTCAAAGTGTGACAATATCGATGTCTTTTTGAATTTCCCTAATCTCAGAAACATACCCTGCAATGATATACTTGGCTCACCTGCTCAAAGACTTCTATCCAGGCAAACCAGAACAACACTACCTATTAGTTCCAGTTTATTGAGGCCTAAAGCTAAGAACAACAGAACCATCAAGGCTCAATTATTCAAGAAGAGTTATATCCAGAAGTCCAGTTATGATAAATCAAGCAGCTCTCTTCTTCTGGTGAGGGAAGGAGAGACAGAGAGGAGACAAATGCCTAAAGGTTTCGACCAGATTGGTTAAATTACAGGTATATGTACCAAGCAAAGATCCTATCTTGTAGAATCTGAGGGTGTGAAGTATAGGAGAAATCACAGACATCTTCTTCCTGTACCAGAATCAGCAATGCAGCTTTGTTCCTGTGATACAGAATCTAGATCGTAGAGCGAATCAAACACTGTCCCCATCCCAGAGTGTCTCTCAACCTCTACTTCCATTGCTCAGGATGTTCCAAATACTCTCAAGGTTGAACATTCTGTAGAGACAGCTCCAGTTACTAAACCTCATTCCCAGTTTTATGTCACATGCTATGGTCGAATTTCCAGGCCCAGTGTGAAGTATACAGCAACATGGCCATGTATATGTACCTAGTCTTGTATAATTGCATGATTGCATTATCTGCATGCCAAATAATTCATAACGTTGCATGATCTATTTCTCAAAGAGGGAGGAGGTAGACCAGAGTGTATGTGCTATGTCTTTAAGAAGCATATTAAGGACTGAACATGCACATATAAATACCGAGCATGTACTACTCCCAGGGCCATTTTGAGAGTGCAGCCAAAGAGTAAGCATATGATTGCAGTAGTTAGTCTGTATATAAGTTACTTGAGTTATAGTCAATAAATATCAGTTGTGATGTGTTTGTATATAATAAAGCTGCTTGAACAGAACCCACAGAGACTCTTCTATTGTGTCCAAAGTAGGAGAGTGACAATATCAAATGCCTTTGACAAGTCTAAGAACATGGTAGACATAAGCAGACCATTGTTTCTATGTTGGTTTATTATATTGGTAAATGTAGTGGAGCAGTAGTGGTGCTGTGCTGGGCCTAAAGCCATGTTGTGTTTCTGAGACCAGGTTATTTGAGGTTAGGTATTGCATCAGCTGCATATGGATACATTTCTCTAGTGTTTTGGAGAGGGAGGAGACAATCGTTATCAGTCTGTAGTTATTAAACTGTGAAGATGTGCTGTCTTTTTGCAGTGGTATAATGCAGGATTTTTTTCCACAGTGATGGGATGTATCTTTCTGCTATGGATCTATTAATTAGTATGGACACAGAGAAGGCTATGATTTCTGTGGCCATTTTTTTGGTAGTCTGATGGTAGCTGGTCTGCAACTACGGAGGTAGTTTTTATTTTAAGGATCAGCTTCATTATAAGTGAGGTGGGTGCTGGACTAAAATTATAGAGCTGTGGGTTGTTTTGGTTGGACAGGGGAGGGGTAGAGAGGGGGAGATAGATGAATTAGTGTCTAAGAGGGATAATATTGATTGTATAAATTAGGAATTAAACTATGTGTGGATGAAGTCTGTCATATTGTCCATTTTTGAAGAGGTAGTGGTGGTCTTGCCAGGATAGGATATTTTATTTAGTGATGACAACAATTATTTTGGTTTGTTTTGAAGTTTGTCTTGTAGGTTGGTATAGTATGTTTGCTTGTCCTGTTTGACATGGAGTTTTGCAAGGATTCTAAAATGTCTAAATTTGGATAGCATTTGGAGTTCTATTTTTATACCAGATTTTCCAAGCTTTATCTCTTTTTAGCATGAGTTTTTATGTTTCTTTTGTTAGCCATGGTGTGGGATTGGACATTACTGTTTGTTACATACTGGTGCTAGATTATTTAGGGTATGTAAGAATAAGTTATTAAAGTATTCTACAACAGTATCTAGTGGCACTGTTCTAAGTATATTCCAGTTATATTGCTTTAGTGTTCCATTAAAATATCTTGCTGAAACTGGTTGTATTTCATACTTGGTTATGAAATTAACTGAATTAAGTTCAGTTCAATTCAATAATATGTTTATCTAGGTTATATTGAGTTCTAATGGCCTGTGCTGGCATGTGGTCACTTATAGTATATGACAGGCAGCCTACTTTTGTCAGTTTGTCTCGTCTGTTTGTAAGGATCTAGTCTAATGCTGAGTGTCTCTCTGAAGATTTATTGATTCAAGTGGGTGTAGTTATTAATTGAAGCTGTACAAGTTTATGGCTTCAGTGGGAGTAGTGGAATTTATGAATTTCCTGTCTATATTTAAGTCTCCAAGTATTATAGTTTCATGGTTAATTTGTTGAGATATTCAATACAGGATGTTTTCAGCAGTATCAAAGTTATTCCCTGGTGGTTTATAAATTCCTATAAGCATATACTTTTCCAATTCCTGATTTTTAGGAGTGTTATTAAAATAAGTTCAGCATTGTTAAATTTGTGTATTTCTCCAAGTCTTTTGGGTTTCTAATGCTATGATGGGAATGGACCCCATTCCTAAGTCAAAGTATGATTAAAGTTCATGAAATTAGTATTGTTTTAATATTTGATGTCAGCCAGAAGTGCTCTTCACAGCACCTGCAATGTGCCCAGTAATGACTCCTGCTGCAATTCATATGGAGTTATATCTAAGTACGATTTTAAATCCTTTTTTATAAGACTTGTTGCTCCTACTACTATTCAAACTGTCTGGGTATCCTTCTTCCACATTGCAAATCCTGGTATTTTATGACTTTGTGACTGTTTTAACATAAAACACTGTAGTCACTGGGTATAGCAATTTCAATGATCAATGCTACTTTTGTCTTCTTTTTATGGGTTTTCTCGCATCTGTTTTTTGAACTGTTGGTAATGGGTGATCCCATGTCATATAAACTACATAATTTTCTAAAATGCTTTGTCACTGATGTTTTCAATGTTTTCTGGCTACTTCAATATTATAATATTTACGCAATACCCACTGCAACAGTCTTGCCACATTATTATGCCTTTCAGTACACAGTCCTTCTGCCGTTAGTATTTCACAACTAGCAACAAGCTGTGCAACCATTTCCAATTCTGTTTTACAAAACCTATATTTGTCTGGTTCTCCTACATGTTCAATGGACTTCATAAAATAATGTGTATGCAGTCCACTGTCTTGGGATGCCAATATTAATTTTGTCGTTTGGTTTAAATTCACCTCTTCTTAACCATTCCTGTATTCAATCCTGATCAACATGAGGTTGTTCCAAGAATTTTCTATACTTGCAACTATATTTATGCATTTTCCACATCTCTTGCCTTCTCATCTGATCCTTCACCTTATATTCTTTCTTTCATTTTTTGGCACATTCAGTTGCTGCCTGATTTTTATCAACTTCCTGTTTGATTTCCATTCCTGCTTGCTTTTGCTAAACTAAGCAGGGAAGTCAGCTTAGACGTATTCCCATGTTTAAAAACATTTAATGTGTTTGAGTCTTGTGAGGTCAGCAGATATGTATGCAGTCCTGTGACTGCAGATCTATACATGTAATCAATTTTGAGGATGTCCATACCTCCTTCAGAATGGGGAATAGACTTGACACACACTGACTTTTGTAAATCCTTTGAAAAACATGAAGCATCCTTCTTGTTTTCTTGTCCAACTGCCCCAACACCTTTAGAGGCCAGACAATCACTCCAAAACTGTAAGGACAGGAAGAGCAAATTGGTTTATACCTTGTACTTTGTTCCTAAATGTCAACTCTGTTTTCAGTATTAATTTTAGTCTTCTAAAATATTCCTTTCAAGTTTTATTCACATTTGTTCGTGTTTTATTGCTGATCCTTCAGCAATTCCCAAATATTTATAAACTTTCTCTCGCTCAAGTTCTTTTATATCACATTCCTGTCCCAGGCCAATGTTTTCTTGGTGCTGCAGCTTTCCTGCTTTAAAAGTTGCTTTTGCACACTTATCAAGACCAAATGACATTCTTATATCATTTGAAAAAGTTGTTCTTTTGTTGTGCTTTTAGTTCCTCATCTGATAAACTATACAGTTTTAAATCATTCACAAAAAGATGAGAAGTCTTTACACTTTGTTGTTTTCTGGGAGCCAAACTGTAGCCATGACTTAATTTGTTAAGTAGACAGCTTAATGGGTTAAGGGCAAGACAAAAGAGCAGCGGTGACAAAGAGTCACCCTGGAATACCCCCTTTAAATATTTATCCCTGGGATAATAATTTGTCCTTTATCATGGCTTAACTGCAAAGTAGTCTGCCACTGTTTCATGGTAGCTGTAATGTAATTGATCAGTGTAGGGTGTATCTTTTACACTGTTTATGCTTTTTGTAGTCTATCCATGCTATACTTGGATTCTTCCCCTTTTTACAGTTCTCAATTATGACTTTATTTAACAACAAATGATCATTTATTCCTTATCACTTTCTTTTACCATTTTGTTCTATTGACATGATTGAGTTTTCTTCTAAATGACTATAAACTGTCGGCATTAATTCCAGTGCATAGTTTATATGTCATTGCAAGGCAAATTATTGGTCTACAGTTTTTAGGATAACTTGCAGCTTCACTCTTAAGTAGGAGTATTGTTTTTCCTGTTGTTAACCAGGTCGGTGTCTGTTCAGGGTGCACATATAAATAGTTCTTACTCATGGCTAAATCTTCATATAAAGATGTTAATACTTTTAGGCAGAAGTTAGGTACTGCATCTGGACCTGGGGTTGTATAGTTAGGAGCTTTTCGTAATTTGTTTCCATCTCTCTGGTTGTTACCTCAACAGATTTCATGTAATGGAAAATTTGAACTTCTTATTCTTTCTTTTACTTCTTCTATCCATTTTGCATCTCTCTTTTGTTCCAGAGGATCTTCATAGATATTTTTCCAACATGTAGCTATTTCTTCTTTTTTGGTGATGTTTCAATTCCTTTTGCCTCGTTTCCCAGTTCTCTATAAAACTTTTTTGGGTCATCAATAAATTGCTTATTTTGTACTTTTCCTTTATGTTTATCTGCAGATCTTCTAAGCTTTTCTGCCTTTGTTGATATTTTTAGTTTATTACTTGCGATAGTGCACAATAGATCCTGCCTTTTCTGATACTGCACATTAATTTTATCATGTCTATTGTTGGGATTGATACTGCACATTGCTTTTATCATGTCTATTGTTGGGATTGATACTGCACATTAATTTTATCATGTCTATTGATGGGATTGATACTGCACATTGCTTTTATCATGTCTGTTGCTGGGATTGATACTGCACATTGCTTTTATCATGTCTATTGTTGGGACTGATGCTGCACATTGCTTTTATCATGTCTATTGTTGGGACTGATACTGCACATTGCTTTTATCATGTCTATTGATGGGATTGATACTGCACATTGCTTTTATCATGTCTATTGTTGGGACTGATCCTGCACATTGCTTTTATCATGTCTATTGATGGGATTGATACTGCACATTGCTTTTATCATGTCTGTTGCTGGGATTGATACTGCACATTGCTTTTACCGTGTCTATTGTTGGGATTGATACTGCACATTGCTTTTATCATGTCTATTGTTGGGATTGATACTGCACATTGCTTTTATCATGTCTATTGTTGGGATTGATACTTCACATTGTTTTTATCATGTCTATTGTTGGGACTGATACTGCACATTGCTTTTATCATGTCTATTGATGGGATTGATGCTGCACATTGCTTTTATCATGTCTATTGCTGGGATTGACACTGCACATTGCTTTTATCATGTCTATTGTTGGGATTGATACTGCACATTGCCTTTATCATGTCTATTGTTGGGACTGATACTGCACATTGCTTTTATCATGTTTATTGTTGGGATTGATACTGCACATTGCTTTTATCATGTCTATTGCTGGGATTGATACTGCAAATTGCTTTTATCATGTCTATTGCTGGGATTGATACTGCACATTGCTTTTATCATGCCTATTGCTGGGATTGATACTGCACATTGCTTTTATCATGTCTATTGTTGGGATTGATACTGCACATTGCTTTTATCATGTCTATTGTTGGGATTGATACTGCACATTGCTTTTATCATGTCTATTGTTGGGATTGATACTGCACATTGTTTTTATCGTGTCTATTGTTGGGATTGATACTGCACATTGCTTTTATCATGTCTATTATTGGGATTGATACTGCACATTGCTTTTATCATGTCTATTGTTGGGATTGATACTGCACATTGCTTTTATCATGTCTATTGTTGGGATTCATACTGCACATTGCTTTTATCATGTCTATTGCTGGGATTGATACTGCACATTGCTTTTATCATGTCTATTGTTGGGATTGATACTGCACATTGCTTTTATCATGTCTATTGTTGGGATTGATACTGCACATTGCTTTTATCATGTCTATTGCTGGGATTGATACTGCACATTGCTTTTATCGTGTCTATTGATGGGATTGACACTGCACATTGCTTTTATCATGTCTATTGTTGGGATTGATACTGCACATTGCTTTTATCATGTCTATTGCTGGGATTGATACTGCACATTGCTTTTATCGTGTCTATTGATGGGATTGACACTGCACATTGCTTTTATCATGTCTATTGATGGGATTGATACTGCACATTGCTTTTATCATGTCTATTGCTGGGATTGATACTGCACATTGCTTTTATCGTGTCTATTGATGGGATTGACACTGCACATTGCTTTTATCATGTCTATTGTTGGGATTGATACTGCACATTGCTTTTATCATGTCTATTGGGATTGATACTGCACATTGCTTTTATCGTGTCTATTGATGGGATTGACACTGCACATTGCTTTTATCATGTCTATTGATGGGATTGATACTGCACATTGCTTTTATCATGTCTATTGCTGGGATTGATACTGCACATTGCTTTTATCGTGTCTATTGATGGGATTGACACTGCACATTGCTTTTATCATGTCTATTGATGGGATTGATACTGCACATTGCTTTTATCATGTCTATTGTTGGGATTGATACTGCACATTGCTTTTATCATGTCTATTGCTGGGATTGATACTGCACATTGCTTTTATCGTGTCTATTGATGGGATTGACACTGCACATTGCTTTTATCATGTCTATTGTTGGGATTGATACTGCACATTGCTTTTATCATGTCTATTGCTGGGATTGATACTGCACATTGCTTTTATCGTGTCTATTGATGGGATTTACACTGCACATTGCTTTTATCATGTCTATTGATGGGATTGATACTGCACATTGCTTTTATCATGTCTATTGTTGGGATTGATACTGCACATTGCTTTTATCATGTCTATTGTTGGGATTGATACTTCACATTGTTTTTATCATGTCTATTGTTGGGATTGATACTCCACATTGCTTTTATCGCGTCTTTTGTTGGGATTGATACTGCACATTGCTTTTATCATGTCTATTGATGGGACTGACAATGCACATTGCTTTTATCATGTCTATTGTTGGGACTGATACTGCACATTGCTTTTATCATGTCTATTGATGGGATTGATACTGCACATTGCTTTTATCATGTCTATTGTTGGGATTGACACTGCACATTGCTTTTATCATGTCTATTGTTGGGATTGATACTGCACATTGCTTTTATCATGTCTATTGCTGGGATTGATACTGCACATTGCTTTTATCATGTCTATTGATGGGACTGACACTGCACATTGCTTTTATCATGTCTATTGGGATTGATACTTCACATTGCTTTTATCATGTCTGTTGTTGGGATTGATACTGCACATTGCTTTTATCATGTCTATTGCTGGGATTGATACTGCACATTGCTTTTATCATGTCTATTGATGGGACTGACACTGCACATTGCTTTTATCATGTCTATTGGGATTGATACTTCACATTGTTTTTATCATGTCTATTGTTGGGATTGATACTGCACATTGCTTTTATCATGTCTGTTGTTGGGATTGATACTGCACATTGCTTTTATCATGTCTATTGTTGGGATTAATACTGCACATTGCTTTTATCATGTCTGTTGTTGGGATTGATACTGCACATTGCTTTTATCATGTCTATTGTTGGGATTGATACTGCACATTGCTTTTATCATGTCTATTGGGATTGATACTGCACATTGTTTTTATCATGTCTATTTTTGGGATTGATACTGCACATTGCTTTTATCATGTCTGTTGTTGGGATTGATACTGCACATTGCTTTTATCATGTCTATTGCTGGGATTGATACTGCACATTGCTTTTATCATGTCTATTGTTGGGATTGATACTGCACATTGCTTTTATCATGTCTATTGGGATTGATACTGCACATTGCTTTTATCATGTCTGTTGTTGGGATTGATACTGCACATTGCTTTTATCATGTCTGTTGTTGGGATTGATACTGCACATTGCTTTTATCATGTCTATTGTTGGGATTAATACTGCACATTGCTTTTATCATGTCTGTTGTTGGGATTGATACTGCACATTGTTTTTATCATGTCTATTGTTGGGATTGATACTGCACATTGCTTTTATCATGTCTATTGGGATTGATACTGCACATTGTTTTTATCATGTCTATTGTTGGGATTGATACTGCACATTGCTTTTATCATGTCTGTTGTTGGGATTGATACTGCACATTGCTTTTATCATGTCTATTGCTGGGATTGATACTGCACATTGCTTTTATCATGTCTATTGTTGGGATTGATACTGCACATTGCTTTTATCATGTCTATTGTTGGGATTGATACTGCACATTGCTTTTATCATGTCTATTGTTGGGATTGATTCTGCACTTTGCTTTTATCATGTCTATTGTTGGGATTGATACTGCACATTGCTTTTATCATGTCTATTGATGGGATTGATACTGCACATTGCTTTTATCATGCCTATTGTTGGGTTTATTTGTCGTGATTTGTTCTCACTTTGATAATATTTTAACAGTGACACTTCTCTTCATTGCTTTATAGTTTTCTCTATTCGGTGCTTCCTGAATGGGATTTGATTTTCTCCTTCCTTTCTTTACTGCCCAGTATTTTTGTGGTAAGACTTTATCTGTTATTAATTTAGCTGCACAGTAATATATCCTATTTACTTCTGTTACATTGCATAAATTTCTATGACTAGTTCTAATTACTGTGTTCATTTGTTTTATCAAACTTCTAACCTTTTCGTTTTTATTGGCTTTCTATACTCTTTCATTGATCTCAAATGTCTGTGCATCTCTATTAAATCAAGGAACTCTTCTCTTAGATCATTTTCGTCTAACGTGAGGGCACATTCTTTGTTCTCCATTTCCTGTGGGCATTCTACAGAAAGTTTCAAAGAATCTTCCTGTGCCACATTTGCTTCACTTCCATCCTGTGTCATCCATTAATCTTTCATATGGGAACTCACTGGCCTATCACTCCACGACATTGACTGCGTCAGAGTTGCCGCACTTTCCTGTTACTTCCCTTGCTGTACAACTCCAACTTAACTTTTGTACTGGTTTCCTGTAGAAGGCTCCAAAGTATCTTCATATGACAACTGCTCAGATGTTTCCTGCCCCACTGATTTGTCCTTAATTTTCAGATCCATTGCTCTATCCTGTTGTGATGTTATTGGATTTAAATGTTCTACACTACGTCCTTCACTTCTCTGGTAATCCATAACCTCCGTTTCTATTTCCTTAACTTTTCCTTTACTAATCCTCTTTTCTACATTTCCTCTTTGTTTTCTTATTTTTTGTATTGTAAAATTTTCCATATCTGAATGCCTTTGCCTGTATTTCTCTTAAAATATTTTTGGTGCTGCTCTTTTTGTATTGATTAGTTTTTCTTTCTCCTTTGCATAAATATTGCACCATATTACATCAATTTGTTTTGCCATGTCTATAGTTCTTCAAATGTCTCCTGCTCCTCTTGTTTCTCCTTGCTTGGGGGACTTGTTCCATCATACTGTGATATAACCTGTGTTAGACTGCCTACATTAACTCCTTCATTTCATAGGTGTTACATAATTTCAGCTTCTATTTTTTTAACTTCTACTTTACTAATCTTCTATTCTGTGTTCCCTCTTTGTGATCTTATTTTTTGCATTGTGAAATGTTCCACATCTGGATACCTTTGCCTGTATTTCTCTTTGAATATTTTTGGGACTGCTTTTGTGTATTGATCGATTTTGCTTTCTCCTTTTTTCCATAACAATTGTGCCGTATCAGATCTCTCTGTTTCCTTCCCACGTCCATATTTCTTTTTCATACCTTTTAAAAATGTCTATATTTTGTTCTTTATATTTTTCCACTTCCTTGGTCGCTTCTTTTTCAAAACAACCCAAGGTTTTTTGGTCTGTATAATGTTTTTCATAAATCTGTTGTATTAATGAACACAGTTGTTATTTGATGTTTCTGACAGTTTTTCTTCTGCAAGTATTTTTCTTTCCTCTAATTTCTCTCTTAATCTTTGTGTACATATTCTTTCTGGAAATTCTGGGCTTCTTGCATAATAGTAATAATACATACTTTTTTTCTTATCCTCAGCAGTCCAGTCTATCATCTTTATGGCTCTTTTTTGTCCTATCAGTTTTTGTGATTTTTGTGAACTACTACTTCCTTATACAACAGTGGGACCATCTTTCCCCTGAGATTGATCTAGCCCCATTGTAGGAATGTTTCCATGTCTTGAGGATTCAACACTATCATTTTTTCCAGTCATGGCACCAGTGCGTCTACCAGGATTGGGCACTTTTTTATCCTGGTCTTGTGCACCTAGCTATCTTTTTTATTTTTTAACCTATTTCTGTTCATGACATATGATATATAAAATACAGTCGATATATCAGTGTTGTCTTTGTGAAATCTTGTGAAAAACAGGGTCCACCTCTTAAAGGTACACAACAAGGCTTGATGATAAATTCAGTTCTAGAAATGCTACTCTCCTTTGCTTGCTAATTTATCATCTCTGTATTCCTTTGGAAGTAAGGTGATGGTTAGGGAGTTTTCATAGATGAATGCTACTCTACCTGCATGCTTCTTTTGTCATGCATGAATATATTATATCATTTCAATTGCTATGTTACAGAGAGAAGAATATGGCCAGTTATATTTTGGTCTTGGTTTGGTATTTGACCATAAAATTGGACACTTAGTTTTAAGATATTTGTAAATAAATAAATCAGATGTGGTTAATTTGTGGAGATAGGGTGCTATGGAGAGAGATGGGTCGTGTACATGTTGGTACTCATTGGCAGGATTGGTTGAAATCCTATGTATTTTATTTATTTATTTTTATTTAACATTTGTTTACCGGGAAAGTCCAACTTGCAGCAAAGCCAATTTTCAGTGGAGGCCTGGGGAGAAACGCTCCAGATGCATGTCTTTATAACATGGGGGGAAACCAGAGGTCCCAGAGGAAACCCACATGAATGCAGGGAGGTCATGCAGACTCCACACAAGAGGCACCCCAGATGAGAATCTAACCGGCAAACCTCTTGCTGTGAGGCAACAACACTACCGCTGTACCACTGTGCCATCCTATAAAATACAGTCTATATATCAGTGTTGTCTTGTTGAGATCAGAGTATTCCACTATTTGAAGGAGGTGGATGTGATAATTAGTGATGAAGGCTAGTAGAGTTAGAAGAAATAGTAGAATACTCTAAGGGCCATCTTATTTAACTTGGGTTTTATCTTGGCTGTAAATTAGCAGTATAAATCCTTATGAGGGTACTGGGTTGGTTTTAGAGATGTAATGTGATAGTTACAGGGGGCAAGGAATAGGACAGTCTGAGAGAGATAATTGGGTGGTAAACTAGAGTGGGCGTTACTATTTATATAAATTCTACTGATTTTTTTTTTCTGGAGGGAATTGATTGTATTGGTTTGTGGGATATGTGGGTTGTGCTATGGAAGTATAAAGGTAGATTAAGAGGGAGTGGAGGGAATTAGGTGTAGAGTAGGGGACCAGTGTAAACAGGTTGCCACTGCACTCTCTAAACCTAAAAACACAGCTTCAATGAGACCTGATGATATACCACATTGACCCTTAAACAGCTTAAATCAGGACTTATCAGGCTCATTAAGCTCTCTGTTTAACCACAGCCTCTGGACTGGCTTTAACCTGATAGAATGGAGGGCAGCAACAGTCATCCTTTGGCATAAACAGGGACTACCTACTGACCTGGGAAAATACAGACCCATAAATTTGACTAGTCATGATAAATAACAACATAGAAAACCGCCAAACACTGAATCCAACTTAGTACAGCTTAGTCAAGGGGAAGGTCATGCCTACTGAAACTGGTCAATTTCTTTGACAAAGTCATTAAGGCCATGGATGAGGGTAAAACAGTACATACTGTACCACCTACCTTGACCTCGACAAGGCATATGGCACAATTGCCCACTCAGGTATTATAAATAAACTCACAAAACTGGGTATAAATCCCTATATCACCAGATAGACAGCCAACTGGCTCGTGTGGTTAATGTAGATGAATCCAGATCCAGCAAGAGGCCAGTTACTAGTGGTGTGTGCCAAGGTCAATGCTGGGACCACTCCTGTTCAAAATATAGTTCTCTGAAGTCAAGGCTGATGTGGAAGGCCTCTGGATGACAAGGTTTGTTGATGACTGCAAGCTGGGGGCAATCACTGAATCCCCAATGATGTAGGTATCCATCAGGAGGGTCTAGATCAGACAGATGGTTGGTGCCAGAACTATGGCCTAGCCTAAAACTAAACGGGAAAAAAATGCATTACCATACCATTTTGGAAATCAAATACCACTGCAAATCAATAGCACACCCCTAAGAGTAGAATCAGAGGTGAGATATTTATGTAGCCTAAACTTCGACTGCCATATCTCCACACTGGTAAGATAATCCTTCAATATAGCACAACGTATAAGGCATCCAGGCCCAAGGAAAATATAGCCCAGCTGTATTCAGTCTTTATTAGACTAATAATCAAGTAGAATGCATCATTGGCAAGTTCTTGACTAGGCACTTACAGCAGCTGGAGCAACCTCAGATGTTCCTCACAAAGAAAATGCAGGGGGTAAGCAAAACATCCTATGCATATAGACCCTTCCCCTATCCCTTAATTCTGTCTCCTACCAACTCTTGAGAGGTGACCTATGCCTGACCTACAAGGCATTCACAAATCCAGCCCTGATATAGCTGCTACACATCCCCAAGTCAAACAGCACGTGGGTAACCCAACCCAAGGATCAATCTAATCTTAGTCAATGACTCAAACAAAACATGCTGGAGAGCCAGATGTGTGTCTCAGAGATGGTTCCTTCTTTAGAACAAGCTTCCTATTCACATTAAGCAGAGCCTTTTCCCTGGCCCTCTTCAAATGCAATTTGGATCAATGGTTGGGGGATCACAAATTCACACCTGGAGTAGTACCTATGTCCCTTATGGACAGGGCAATCTGTAAGACAATCGATGCAGAGGTATAAATCCATTCTATCATCTTGTCCCTAGGGGCAATATACTGGGTAAAACTGGGTTATATTGGCTAGGCTTGCAAGGACTCTTAAACCATTAGCCAAGCGATCTCCTATGAACCTATAATTTTTAAAAGCTTTTTCCTCCCTGACAGACATCACACTGCCAACGGAGATGCTGAAGCTATCTTTTAAAGCCATGCATGCCTTCATTCAGTCGCCTGATCATTCAGCTCCTCCAGTCAGACAGTTGTGGTCCATGTGCTATTATACAGGATTCACCTAGAATGAGAACAGTAACATATCAGTAGTACTACTACTACAACTAATAGTAATAAGAGCAAAAAATCATTTTATTATAAGATAAAGTAATCTGTTGCATTACTTCTGTTTGCAACACACACATGTGCATACATGTATGCATTCGCATGCACAGACACACACACACACACACACACACACACACACACACACACACACACACACACACACACACACACACACACCCCCACACACACACACACACACACACACACACACACACACACACGCATGCGCACGCACACACACACACACACACACACACACACACACACACACACACACACACACACACACACACACACACACACACACACACACACACACACACACACACACACACACACACACACACACACACACACACACACACACACACACACACACACACACACACACACACACACACACACACACACACACACACACACACACACACACACACACACACACACACACACACACACACTCAAAAGCTCCCTTACAAAGCACTGTAGACATGACACTGCTGACTGCGGCTGCTGACGCTTTCTCTTACAGCCATGCAGTCATTCATTCAGTCACCTGATCATCCACCATGATCTAGCAATGATGTCACAAACTGGGATGAGTGTAATGATGCAACAGGCCATGAAAAATCTGTTTCTCACAAATCCCAACTGAAAAGTGGATTCTCTCAACTAAATTGCTTTGACAGTATATTCCAATGGTAAAGCAGGATTTATATACTTACAGGGGCATTCTTTTTCAGCAAGTGATAAATGGTTACAGTTACAAAAAGGGGGAGCACACCCTTGTGCCACAGCCATATCTAACATACATGCAGGAAACAAATGTGTGCAAGTCATTGCAAACCAGGCACTAACACATTTACTAAGAGCTCTTAAACATAATGGTGTTTTGTTCTACTTTCATTCTAATTAAATAGAATTGCTATCTAATTGTACAGGCTAGGTGAATTAATCATATCAACTGCGTCCCCAGTACATTATGTGTAGTTTTATAGTACTTAGCCTTAGAAATGTGGCATCAGCTGAACATAACATCTAACAAGGGACAATTTAAAACCTATGACTCTAGGTGGCCAGAATTTCAAACAGGCAAGGTCCTTGCTAATCGCAGAAACTGGAACAGAACAAAATATATATATATTTATATATGTCTGTTTCTTTCCTCCCAAGTAAATGGCAATGCAACCAGGTTTAATCACGTGTTCCAGGTTCTTGTATATATTTAATTATATAATTATTCTGTTAGTTCTATATTCTGTGGGATGTACAATTTATAAATATATATATATATATATATATATATATATATATATATATATAGTGTAATATTCCCCATCATTCAACTTCTGCAAATTTCTAAATATCACTTAAGCATGCAAACAGGAGAAGAGGCCTCAGAAAGAACATCAAAGGCATGCTTTCTTTCATTTAGCTAAGAAAATGTGAATGTTTGTTCTGAACTGAAACACCTCACAATACCTGAATAAGCTGTGCTGCACTCTGACAAGCCAAACCATCTTCCTGAAAGAACCTTTCCCTCCCAACATATGACTAAAATATCTGTGTACTCAAACCAAGCTTAGTAAAAAAGGAAAGTAAAATGTGACATAAAATGACTGTGCATTTAAATTAAGCTTTGTAAAAGGATACAAATGTAAAATTCACAAAATCTTTTGAGTCTGAGTATATTGATCCTAGTTAGTGTAAATATAAAGTGTAGTCATGAGATAGCTTGACCACAAGATTATCCATACTGCCTTGCTTAAATTAGACTGCTGCTTTTGCTATACAAATCTATTAACATTTATGCACACATCAGATGTAAACTTGTTGCTAACGTAGACAGGTTTAATACAGAATGTCTACTCATTTCTGCATGTGCAGCTTGTATTGAATGTTGCTGACAGAAAATAGATTGCTCTTCTTTCTTAACAGGCTGCAATAAGAAACGCACATGTCATTTTGCTTGCTATTAATGACCTGGGTGTTGACAAAACAGACATTATCTGTGCGATATTATTTTGTAATTACTTGTTGCAGCTCCACAAAGGAGTAAAACTTATACTGACCACATTAAGTAACTAGAGAGCATGTTAGCCTGCAAATTTCTGGTAGGAAATAATTGATATCCAAATTATTTGTCTGTTATATAGTAAGAGCTTGTAAACAAAGCAAAGGAGAGGGGACAAAGGACCCCGTAACAGACAATCTGTTATATTATCCTTGTAAATTGAAATGCATTAGGTGTTTATGTTGATCAAAATCCCTAAAAGTTAACATCCTTACTAAATTGTTTGAAGTCTGTTATAGCATGGACAATAGTAAACTTAACTATATGCAATATACTTCACAGACATGTAATGCAAAAGACATTTAGATTATATTCCTTAAGTTCTATGAAGACTTGCTGTGCAAAGAGTGTTTATATTACATCTATTCTCTTAAACTTTTAAAAGCTACCTTGTAAGACACGTGTAAACTTATGTGTAAAAAATTAATATCTGTTAAAAAGTATTTTGCTTCAAACCTTTTAACTTCATACATTCATTACTGTGGCGCCCAAGCCCTGGCCCAGCAATCAAGGAGCATCAATCCTCAACACTAACACCAGAGAGGGTGTCTGATATATGAAGAAGGATAACAAATACACACAGTAAAGTGCAATTCCCCTTAAGAGCACAGAGGGATCACAGTCATTCTGCTGCTGGTTGCTCCCTTGCTCTCCAGGTCCCCAATAAGACTCCCCACTGGCACAGCTATAGGGTCCAGATCTCAGCCTAGTGGGCAAGCTAAAACCTTCAGCACCCTCTCTGTCCAACCAGTGCTTCATGTCCTTGCCCAAGTAGCTCACACACACACACACACACACACACACACACACACACACACACACACACACACACACACACACACACACACACACACACACACACACACACACACACACACACACACACACACACACACACTCTCACACTTTGAGAAGAGTTTATACAACCACACAGACACTCCTGGGGAAGGCTGGCACAGGTTCTCCAGCTGTGCACCTTTCTCGCAGACTATACAGTAGTACCAGTTGCCACAACCCACTAATATTTATCAGCTACTCAAAGGCCCTTAAAAGGGTATCCAATTATTACTGTGCAATATTATTATCCAGTTGGTAGTATAGCCCATGGCTAAAGCTATTGGAGTGGCTTTGTATAATTTTAGCAAAGGCATGCAGGTACCCTAAAGAGTTGAACTTATCTCTACACAAACCAGTCACAGTTAAAAGGTTTTAAAATATTTAATAATAAATAATAAAAACCACAAGACAATACTTTCTACTACACAGTGCTAGTCAAGAGTTCATGGTTCACATAGAAACACTTAAAATAATTCATTAGTACAGTAACTTACATATGAGCAACACAGTGCTGTGAGTTGCATAGTCAAGACAAAAATGCTTAATACCTTCTGATTCTCTCTGTTTAAATTGAAATTGCAGCTCTGATAAACATTACATAATTCTTTCACTTTCCTAGTGTTCCCATGCCAACAGAAACTGCATTTACATTTTTTTACACCTAGGCAGAAACCAGAGCAATAAAGTACATTTATGCATGCAAATTCTGGTCATTAACTTTAGCCTTAAAAAATAGGCAGGACGCCTTCATCTAGCCCAGCTGGAGCCGAATTGTAAACATCAAAGACAGTCATGAAATAATTTGAACTTCAAAGGACAGACAAGAAATGCTTGATTTAGCTTTCTTTACAGCAGAGGGCAATGTTTCTACATTGTTTTAAGTTCAACATTTCATAGCATATTCTTTCATTTAAGAAAACAAGCCTATATTTCAACATTTATATTTACAAATGACAGAATTATCTGCACAATTCTATCTGGCTAGGCTGGTAGCCTTCACAATTACAATTTATGAGAATTGCATAGGCAGTGTTTAGAGGTGACAAGTTACAGAACATTAATTGTGAATCTGGATTCACCCTAAAGGAGTACCCTAGACTTTGAACAACTCCATTCTAAAAGGATACACTGTGGACTTTTCTAACTGGCTGATCTAGCTTAATGCTAAGTAGAAAGGAAGGAACATGCTCATTAAAAACAGTATAAAAATTGATGCTCACAACTGCAACTTTGTCAATCACCTTGATAGGTAAATAAACCTGAAGAGCGGGATTCACTTGTGGTAATTTGACTGTTTAATTTATGTTTAACTGAATTTATTAACTCTCTTGTAAATGTTCAATTCCTGTAACAGGCAGAAAGTAACTTTCCAGGAAAGCAAGAGGATGTTTGTCCCCATGAGGTCATTCAACGATACAAGAAAATGACCATTAAAAATAAGTATTAATTATACTGTTTGCATGTTTTGACTGTGAATAACTTCAAGATAAAAAATACACATTTTTAGTTTCTGGCTATAGTGATCCTTTAACCAGAATCAGAACAAAAATCAGAAGAACCCATCCAAAAGTATGATGGAAATACCTCAAAACATGTTGTTTTTGGACATACAGGTTGGAGAACAATGACGATGAATCTTAAGAATTAAGAATCTTAACAATTCATGCAATCTGCAAAAACAATTAGCGAGTTCTATGCTTCATACCAATGATATTCAGACTTTTAATAGGACACACTCCTGAACATGGGTAGTAAGATTTAAGTGACATTCTTCCTTAGCACATTGGCAAGAAAGCATCTCCTGTCATCATTAAGTGCCATTCTTAGATATACACCATATTTACCAAGAGGTGCTGGCATAGTAGATATCTTAAGTGAGATGGTGGTTGCATTTATTTTAAAATATAACACTGGGTCACCAGCAAGGGTTGGACTTAGATCTCTCATAGCAATGTTTAATATAAACCATGATATTAGTTTATTGTGTATTCCTCTGCAAGCCAGTTATAATTTTCCACTATTTATTCAAGAAAGAAACTCAATGGTGTGTATTTAGGAACTGTTTTGCTTGTTTTTTAGCATGCAAAAATTATATGGTGTGTAAATTATTTTAAAATAACATTAAAGGAGAACCGCACACACAGACTCAAAAAACATGTTTATTTCTTCATGGTTTGGTGTTTCCTACATTTTAACAAAGCTCTGGCACTATTTACAGATTTTTAAATATTTTAAAACAAAGAGTTAGAAGGTCACACTGAAAAAACAATCAGAAAATACTAAATGAAAACTCCAGCCAAGCTAGAACTTCCAATGTGTGACCTCCAAAACCTCCTGTAACAGAGGCACATGGGATATATGCAAATGGCCCTTATGAACATCAGGTGTTTCAGCTATATGGTGATTCTCATTGCCCATGACTTTTACATTTGAAGTCGTTTTAATGGACAATATCAGGCCAATAAAGCCAAACCCCACTAGCCATGGATATGCATATTTCGGCCTTGTTATGACCTCATCAGCATAGCATAAGCAGAGTGTTTGACTAAGCATAAGAAACACAGGGTTGTTATACCCAGCTGATGTCCATTATCACTAGTGGGGTTTGGCTTTATTGGCCTTATATTGTCCATTAAAATGACTTCAAATGTAAAAGTCATGGGCAATCAGAATCGCCATATAGCATAAACACCTGATGTTCATAAGGGTCATTTGCATATATCCCATGTGCCTTTGTTACAGGAGGTTTTGGAGGTCACTCATTGGAAGTTCTAGCTTGGCTGGAGTTTTCATTTAGGTTTTTAAATATTTGTATATGCAATTTCTGAGTCTGACCACATGGGGTCTGGCATCATGAAGTAATTCTGATTGTTTAGGCTGCCTCTAGGTATCCCACAATGCAGTGCTTGTCGGCAAAAAATTCCACCATACAGGCCTCTTTCTTTCTAAAGTTCCTGTCTTTGCGTTGATTTTACATGCATACACTGCTGTGTTTCAATCAGTTTGTTTTAAGTAAGATTTCAGGCCGTTCAATGACTACTTATAGCATAAACAGTGCAAATGCCACATAGACTTTAAAAGTGCTTTTTACTACTGCTTCTTTTTACAATGGCTAAACTACAGTCTTTTGTGAAGCCTGAATTGTACTGTGACACTCTGCACTGGCCCACTAATCAAGGACCCTCAATCCTCACCACTGGCAACAGTGAGGGATGTACACATTGGGAGGATGACAAGTACACGCATAGCAAAGTACAATTTCCCTTAAGAGCACACATAGATCACAGTCAGTCTAGGGCTGGTTTCTCCCTCTTTCTCCATATCCCCAGTAAGACTCCCGATTGGCACAGCTATAGGGTTAAGATCTCAGCCAAGTGGCCAAGCTAAGAACTTTAGCACACAATCTGTTCAACCAGTGCTTCATGTCCCTGCCCATGTAGCTGACATACACACACACACACACACACACACACACACACACACACACACACACACACACACACACACACACACACACACACACACACACTTTGAGATTTGACTTATATACAAACCCACAGACACTCCTGGGGAAGGTTGGCACAGGTTTACTAACTATGCCACCTTCTGCCCAGACTGCTACCAGCCAGCTCTTATCAACTACTTTTAAGGCCCTTACCAAAGGGTGCCCAGTCTTACTGTGTAATGTTACTATTATCCAAATGGTAAGTGTGACCAAGGCCAAGGTTATTGGAGTGGCCCATACAATGTCACCAAATACATTTGCAAGTACTGTAAGAGCTTAAATATCTCTAAACAAACCAGCCACAATTAAAAGGTTTGAATACATTTAATAATAAATAATGAAAGAACAAGACAATACTCAATAACTCAACACAGTGACTACAGAGTTCAGAATCGCAGGAAATATTTTAAAACAACATTGTGGGACAGTCTCAAATACAGAAAACATCTAAACTAATATTTACTATATTCCTATCTATATCTAAGAGAGATTACTGTACCCAGGTTACTTACTATTAGCAAGGCAAGTGCTGATGAGAGGATGTTTCCAGGTCCAAAGACAAATGCAAAATGTGCAGTCTCTGAGAGAGTTCCCAAATGATTTATTTTATTTATTTATTTATTTATTTATTTTACATTTGTTGACTGGGATGGTCTGACTGGATGCATGTCCATTTTCAGCGGAGGCCCAAGATAAAAAGCTCCAGGTAAACAGAAACATTAAAAACAGATTACAATTATAATTTTGACAAAGAGCACATAACCAAACAATAATAAACATGTTCCACAGGTTAGAATTACTATCAAAACATTACTGCTGGGTTAGCCTAGATTACATCACTCTTTGTCACCTGCCTTCAGTTCCCAGGCTAACAGAAACTTAACAAAATGTAACATTTCTCTGTAAAAAATACTTATCTCTCAGTTGTTTAGCTACTAGGAAGTCACAGGCAATAAAAGCACTTTACATTTTAAACCTAGTAATTAATTCTGTTTCAGGACAATAGAAAGAAACTTCTAGCTGTAGACATACTGTCTGCTTTAGTGAAACTGGGAGATAAACACAATCATAAAACAATTCACGTATTTTCTTTAAGCTCAGTACATAACATACAGTTCAACACACACTTCTGTACCAGGAGTTTAATATCCACATAACATATAGTTCTCTTACATTTGTAAGACAAGCACATGAATCATATTAATATTCACAAATGACATGATTATTTACAAAATTCCAGATAGCTGGGCTGGCAGTGTCACATTTCTATATAAATCATATCAATATTTTCAAGTGACATATAATTATTTACAAAACTCCAGATAGCCAGGCTAGCAGTATTTCCCTGGTGTCACATGTACTACTTTGACTCATCACCCATCCATATTCACACCTAAATTCCCTAGCTGTCAAAGTGCTAAGGATAATTTGAGATGTTACCTGCTGTGACTGACAGCTCACAGCAGGAGACTTGACTCATGTACTGTTTCCTTGTTCTAACCTATGCTTTCTGTATGGGTAGGGGAAGGACCAAGTAGCTGTGACATCACAACATGGGTGGGTTTCTAGAACAGTAGTGGTGATGTCAGTTTGCGGAGAGAAATGGCCAGAAAACTACCTGTATTCAGTGGCCTTGATGACATCAGTGACTTGGAGACTGCAGCAAGCTTTTCCAGGGCAGGACAAAAGTTTTTTGAAAGTGAAACCACCACAGTACAGTAAGGTACTGTTCTAGTGGAGAGAAACAATCAATTTAAAATATGTTAAATGTATTGTTTTTTATTCATAGTAGGCACAGTAAATAGGGAGACAAAAGACATTAAAGTTGAGCATTTAATAATAGAATCCCATTGTTGTCCTTTAAAAGGAAATGATGACTATTAGTTCAGTTTTGCTACTCCTAAAAGACTTTCCTGCTGGAGAAATTTAGAACAAATTTACAGCAGTGTGCTGCTGCCATGGGTTAAGTGTTTCTGTTGGGATTCTGTATATTGTGTTTATGATTTTATTAAGATACAGAATGCATATAAACATCAGTGCCCAACATAAATTAAGGTTTGATTTACAGACTCCATACAAAGTGCATACAAGAGTTGCCCAGTGCTACTCTGAGTTTTCTTTTTCCACCTCCTACTATAAAAAAGATAATTTCTAAATAATCCTCACCAGCGCAAGACACAAAGCTTAAAATTAAATCTGAACAGCATGCTTGACTTACTTCAAACTTTATTTACTGTACCTTCATAGTGCTAAACATATATATTTTATTTAGAGCTGACCTGCTGGAAGGTGGTAATTCACACTTAAGTTGCACACTATGTTCCTTTTTTTTGCATAAAACTGTGTTATTTATTTTTTCAGCATGTTTTAAGTTCTGTATTTCTCTAATCTACATAATGTCATATCAGCTGTCATGTAAGATGTTTCTTTATATAAAAAGAAATCCCCTTACACCACATATTGAAGATGTGCAGAAATTGCATTCTTATTGTACTCACTAATTCACAATACATCTTAGCCCATGGCTGTAGGCCCTCAGTAGAGACAGACCAGTTGTTGAATTGGCAAATTACTGTCTTATTGCCTTAGTCTCTGTCTAGCTAAAGTACCTGACTGCTGAAAAATCCTGTGCTGTACATACAAAGAAATAAAAGAATAACAAATTATCAGCAGACAGACTGGATCAAAGCTGCCTTATAAGTTAAGATGTAAGAAACTATAGTATGATCATGGATGATGGATCATGGCCCCGCCCCTGCAGCCATACTAATATCCTGTTACTTGGTTTCTCTCTCCATTACACTGTTCAAACCTAGCGGCATGCATACTATTTTTTCCTTTGCATTTACAATGATTACAGAGATTTGAATTTAATTTAAAACTTTTATTTCAAATTTTACAAGAAAATCACAGACAGGCAAAAGAAGTAAACTCTTCCCTTGAAATTCACATTTATTAAGAATGCATCATACATGTGATGTCCATGCACTGGCCCAGCAATCAAGGAGCCTCAATCCTCACCACTAACACCAGTGAGAAGCATCCATACAGGGAAAGGATAATAAATGCATACACAGTAAAGTACAATTTCCCTTAAGAGCACACACAGATCACAATCAGTCTGGAGCTGGTTTCTCCCTTTCTCTCCAGGTCCTCAATAAGACTCCCGACTGGCACAGCTATAGGGTCCAGATCTTAGCCTAGTGGGCAAGCTAAAACCTCCAGCACCCTCTCTGTCCAACCAGTGCTTAGTGTACATGCCCAAGTAGCTGACACACACACACTTTTAAATGAGTTATATACATCCATACAGACACTCCTGGGGAAGGCTGGCATAGGTTCTCCAGCTGTACCCCTTTTACCCAGACTATACGGTAGAAATCACTGCCACCACCTAACTAATATTTATCAACTACTCAAAGGCCCTTATTAAAGGGTGTCCAATTATTACAGTGCAATATTATTATCCAAATGGTAAGTGTGACTGAACAGCAAAGCTTATTTGGGGTGACTTGGTACAGTATCACTATATACATGCAATGTACTCTTAGAGCTTAAATTATCTCTACACAAAACAGCCACAGTTGAAAGGTTTAAAAATGTTTAATAATAAATAATAAAAACACAAGACAATATTTCTTACTAACCAGTGCTAGTCAAGAGTTAGATCACAGAGAAATACCTAAAATAATACCTTAGAAAAGTTCTGACATCACAGAAAACAAACTAGTCTAATCTTCCTATTTCCTAGCTATATCTAAGAGAAAACACAGTTCTAAAATCCTACTTACATATAGAGCAAGACAGTGCTGGTGATGTTGGATGTTCTCAAGACAAATGCTCTAATGCTCTGATTCTCTCTGTTCTTAAATTGATAACACAGTACCACTGATTCATTTCAGATTACATCATTTCTTTATGGTTAATGGCCCCTTTGATCTTGCAGCTGGTCAGGAACCAGAGCAATAAAAGAAATTATACATGAAAATTCTAGCCATTAACTCTGACCTCAAAACAATAGGCAGAATTCCTTCATCCAGACATATCAGCTCCAAATTTTGACATCAAAGTCATAAAATGCTTGACTTAGCTTTCTTACAGCAGAGTGCACTGTTGTTATATTTTTGCAGTTCAATATCCAATGCAGTCTTTTCACATTTAAGAGAACAAGCCTGTGGTTTACATTAATATTTACAAATGACAGAATTATCTACAAAATTCTATCTGATTAGGCTGGCAGCCTTCACCTAGCTTCACAATGCAATCCATTAAACTACACTAAACTACAATACAATAGATACATAATAGACATTTTGGGAATCAGTCAAATAGCATTTAGTGAAACAATAATTACTAGCTATGGAAAGGGTACAGCAATTCAAAAGGCAAATGTGTTGTGTATTTACTTACAATGTAGGATAGCCCTCTGGATAGAAATGTCTATGAACCAGACCACGTTCCCATTTAAAAAATAAATAAAAATGAGAGCAGGTGTTAAATCTAACAAATGTTTTCAACAAATGATAAAGAAAGCTGGGATGTTGTCTCAAGCATGAAAAAATATCATTAATTGTTAGTCTTTTTTTCAATAACTGCTTCTGCTATCCTTAGCAAATAGCAGACATTTTACATCATTCTTCAGACCGCATTATACTGGCATTCATCAACTTTAGAGGGAGCATTCCTGTTGTCCAAACTGTATGTATTCAGCATCTTTTTGTAAATCCCTACCGGTTTGTACCTGTAATTAGGGGTTATTGGTTTCTTGTAAAGAAATAACAGTACACATGTTTATTTTCTTCAGTATCCATCCAAATCCTGTGCCCTGTGGCATTAGGTATACACATAGTAGCATATTTTAATTATTGGTATCTATATAGGTCTCATCTAACTTGGACAACTTGTCATATACAGTCCTGTGCTGATCAGGAAGCCAGACAATAAACCATTTTAATGAGTCTTCTATCCCCGACATACACATGTGTATAAACACACATAAGTCTATGTGTGCACGCACACACATGCACACACACACACACACACACACACACACACACACACACACACACACTCTTACCGAATTGTAGGAGTTTGTCCCCTTCATCTTACCCTGCATAAATTCATCCTGAATAACAGACATTAATCCTACATAAGTAGATTGCAGAATAGAAATAAATGAATTGTGGGGTTGAAAATAAAGCAAAATGCGGCAAAATCCTGCATAAGATGGTCACAGGAATTAGGGTTGCCACTTTGTCCGATGCCCAAGGTGGGACATTTTTTTGTGGAAACATGAGATTATGTAGGACACATTTTTCCACAAGTAGGGCAAAGAACTGAACTTGACTTTTTTGCCAAAATAAAAGCTCATTGTTGTAGAATTTGAGTTGCTTATACTGTTCCATATAACATTTAGGTGTTTCATATATAAAATCATTGTTTTATGCTAATACTTAAGGAAGCTTATGATTTTTTTCTCATAAAAATCAAAGGACATTTGCTATTTTTCAGATAGTTCTGCAGGACACAAGTGCCTAAATATGGACTGTCCTGCAGAAAGAGGGACAAGTAGTAACCCTAATGGGAATAGAAAGAAAGAAGGCAAAATCCTGAACAAAAATTAAAGTAATACATTCATCCTGCTTGCAAATAACTAGCTTTTGGAATCATGGATAGAAAAAAAGAAGTCAGGCTGCAATCATACTCATAATGGCAGGAGTAGAAGTGAGGTGCTTTTCCTACTGGGAACAGCAGAAGTCAGGTGCTATACTAGTCCCATGGTACGCTGAATAAGGAGCACAAACAGCACATTGGGGCAAGCCAGCAAGGCCTGCATATTTAAAAAAATAAATAATGCTGACTTTTTATTTTTACTATGGTACAGTATTTTACAGATGAGGCACGTGCCTCAGTGTGTCCCATTGTATTACAAGCTCTACACAAAACATACCCTTATCTCTCCTCTGCTCTGCATCAACAGAAAAATATGGCAATAAAACCATGATATGCCAATGTCACTACCTGGGGCAAATTGTTCTCTCCCCTTCCCTCGATACGGCAACATCATGATGTTGTTACCTGACCACCACAATTCTCTGGTTTAGGCTTATTGAGCAGTGTTGGTTCCTGACCATATTCTTAACTATGGAAGAGCAGCTGAGGAGGAGTAGGAGTGAATTATTGGGTTTTTATTACTTATTTTTTTTAATGGACAGGCCTGCCTCCCCAATCAGCACTAGGCCCTAGGCAGCTGCCTAAGTTGCCTTGTATTTGATCTGGCCCTGTTTCATGGCACTCTGTACTATGTTGTGTTACACACTATATTTATAAAGTTATATCTCACTTCACTGTGACCAACAGCACAAAGAAATACAACACTGGCACTTCAGCCAGGTGACTATTCAACTCAAACTACATTTATACAGTCTCTGCCTCAGACTAAAGCATCAAATGTATAGCATTCTTACTCAGCTTTATGCAGCCAGTTTTCTACTCCAATGTCAAATAAAACATTATATCCTGCTAGAAATCATGAATACAGTCAATCACATATTATCATGGCCTACAAACTAAAATTCTATCAACATATGAACAACGTTTGACAAAATAAATTATGAATATGGAATGTTCTATACGAGAAAAGCATTCTTTATCAATCAAACACGGACCTAAGACATCATGCACTACACTTTGAAGAAACATAGACGTAACATACAATACTGAAAAAAATTCTAAAAAGCAATATTTGGTATTTCGGTACTCTTGTAGGATTAGTGGCAAATACTGGACTAGCTGTCCTTGAAGGTAATTTTAAGCCTAAATAACTTCCCCAAGAATTAAACCCTGTACCTGGTATATATGAATTAAACACATTAACCATTATGCCAAGCCCTACCACTCTATTTTCCTTGAAGCTTTGACATTGTACTTTCGATTATGTAAGACAGAACATTGTTAACATAACACTAGCTCTATACTAAAATTTTCAGATTGTTTTCTCTGACTAGAGCTGCACTATGCTGGTGATGGCTAAATGTGGTTGTGATATTCTGCATTGCACTTTGTAGCAATGAATAATTAGCAAGCCTTATTTAAACACACACACACAGTTACCAGCATGTCATTATTTGCACAGAGATGGGAAAAAACAAGATACAGCATTTGAAAAATGCTTGCAGTGAGGAATATTCTGCTGAATTTAAAGAAAAAGAATCCTGGCACACATTTTTTACAGCAAAGCACTAGAGGGTGCTGATGGCCCTTATTTTGAGTTTCCTAAATGGGGATTCAAGATTAAAAATGTAACACATTAATAACAAAGTAGCATGAGTGGAGTGGAGCTGTGAGATAAAACAAGATTGTCTCTAGTTACCAACATTTAACACTGTGCAGTTGAATTAAAAAGAAAACTGATACCCACTGTTAGCACAGTACTACTAACCATGTCACTGAAAGAACTTAATAACTGAGCCAAGGCTGTGGGCCACAGCATGTGAGCAGATCAAATGTAGCCAAACCATTTTGTTGTACAAACAATTGCTGCTTCAGCAGACTAACAGAGTCATATCCCTCCCAGACAGATCACACCGTGGGAACAAATGCATCCTCTAGTGAAATAAAAGAAGTGAATATAATATTTTTTTCCTAAAGACTGCTGTCTGTATTGGGTAAAATACTACATTTTGCCTTGTTGTCCTGCATTAGGCTCCAGCAATTAGAAAAAGCATTATCTTTACTACTTCTAATTTCTCCAGAAAATATATCTATATTCTTTTTCCCTGTTGCTGTACTAATTATCTAATTCCATACACATGGGTTTTCAGAAATGAAGACTGTTTAGCTGGCTTACCTAAAGACTAAATGAGATCCAGCCCCAGCAAAAGTGCTTGTCTCAAGAGAGCATCTAAATAACTGTTAAAAGAGTGTTGCCTGAGAAAAAGTAAGTGCCAGAAATTAACAGAAGGTGCCAACATCCCATTGTAAGTATGACAGCTTCTCAGTGATAAACTATACTTTCCTTTACATGTGATGCCTGCAACAAATCAGTATTGGCTCCTGCTCTTCTCAAAGCCATACTTACTTACCTGGGGTCTGGGATCTTTTGGCAAGTGTTGTCTGCTTCTCTGACCCACCTGTACTAACTGCCACCTAAACTGCAATACATTTAAATAGCAGGAAACTTTGAACAGAAAGGGAAATAAAAATATCATAAGTACAGAACCTTAGCTAGGGTATGGCGAAAGGGCAGTTATCCTGGGCTCCATTTATTAGGGTGTGAGATCTGGTCAACCACTTCAGTCATCAGTACGGACGTGGAGTACCAGAATGCACTGCTGTCATTCAGTGAGGATTGCAATTTGACATTCTGTTCATTCATTCATTCATTCAAACAGACTCAGATATACAGCTTTCTAAATGAATAATTGAACTGAATTAATGCTATTATACTGTAGTGTAATATTATCATGAAACAGAGTTGAACAGCAATGAAGAGCATTTTTTTTTTTTTTGCTTTGGAGAGAGGAATTTTTTTGTGTGTGCAACTGCTCAGTTCCCTCCTCAGCCATTACCTAAACTCAATCCTCCATATTTTCTATGTAGACTTATTAGATTTCTTTATTTAACCTTAACAGATATTATGAAAGTCATTTTGGTTTGCAAGTAACTTTTTTATTTGTTCTGTAATCACTGTATCCTATAATACGTCTTTGTAAAAAAATGTTTTATCTTTTGCTCAAAGTTGCTTAGTTTGCTAGTTTGCTAGTGTTGCTCTTTTTGTATTTTATATAGATTCTCTGGAGCTTTTCTCCCTGGGCCTCCACTAAAAATGGGCTAATCTGGCCCAGTGGACATTCCTGGTAAACAAATGTCAGTAGATAAATAAATAATAAGTGCATGTGTGTATGAGTATGTTAGTCTAGAGAATTAGCCAGGGATCCAGTTTACCTAGCTACTGCTCTGGGCAGAGGCAGGATACGGTCAGTAGTATGGCATTACTACATGCCAAGGTCACCACACCAATGATAACTTGCTTGCACTACTAACTCATCCAACTCTAGCAGCATCTTGGCCTCCAGATCTTACAATGACATAAAAAGAATCAGTTGTAACTTTAGTGCATTAACGTTAGCCATTGGAATGGTGATAGGCATAAATACTGGGAAAAGGGAGTTGATGGTGCTGCTGCTGATGATTGCACTGGCTCTCATTCGGCTGAAAGGTAGACTTCTGTAAGGTCTTATGCACTCTTTGGCTTTTTTATTATTATTATAAGTATTATTATTATAATTATGTGTGGTCAAGCAGGGCAGATGTTCATAGGTTCATATGTAGATACTAGGCTATCTGCCCAAAGGCATTTATAATTTATAAGCCTAGCCTGGCTTTCGCCCCCTTAGATTAGTTCCCTGTGCCTCTGTCCAGCAGAGCCATTGAAGTGATCCCTGGGCTAAACTTTCTGTGTCCCATCCACTCGTCAAGGTTTCTCTTGAAGAGGGTTAGTAAGGAGCTCTGCCTAATGTAGATAGGAATCTTGTTCCAAAGCATGGGAAGTCTCTAGGACAGGAATCTATCTTGGCCCAATGGACTTTCCGGATAACAAACAGCAAAAGTGTCCACCGCGAACTAATCTCCTGAAATAAACTTGACTTGAATGCTGTTGGTTAGATAACCATACAAAACCAAAAGGCAAGGGCTGAGGCTCGAGTCACGGGAAAACTATAACTTATAGGGCCAAGATGAGCCCTTTTTCAGTGGAGGCCCATGGAGAAAGAAGTTGACCTGAGTTCTGATGAAGTCTAGTTGTACTACATGAAAGCGCTAAACCTTCATTAAAAGTGTGGAATTTATTCACGTCTCCAGCGTCTTTGTGATTTCGCTAGTAGCCTTTTGGATTCACATCCTATTTATTGTTGTGGTGAGATTTAGATCCCTGGAGCATGTGGTTCTAGGGGATATGGTTTTCTTTAGGTGGAGCATGCCCATCAATTCTGGGTTGAACATGGCCTTGTATGTCAGGCAAAGATCACCTCTGAGTAGGTGGTATGCAACCAAGTACAGCTGGAATTTCTTCAGTCGAACTGCATAGGGAATCTGTTTGAGGCCAATGATCCTCCTGGTGATGTACTTCTGTGGTCTTTCCAGTTGTTGCAGGTGTCTTGTAAGGTACATCCCAAATGGGGCATTGTACTCTATGATGGGTCTGATAAGTGATGCATAGAGGGGCCCAATGACCTCTTTCAATCAGGATGCAAACCCTTTTGTGAATAGGTGGGCCACGTAGAAGGATTTTCTAACCACTTTGGCAATGTGATTATCAAAGGAGAGGTTGCTATCTACTTGGGTCCCCAGATCCTTTATTACGTCTTCCGTATTTAGGGGGCTACCATCAATGTAGTAGTTTGTGGGTACTTTGTTTTTTTCCAATGGGGATGGCTATGCACTTTTTGGCATTTAGTTTGAGGCCATGGTTTTGACACCAGGTATCTGTCTCAGTGAGACCCATTTGGAGGATGTCTGTGTCAGCTGGAGAGTCAATTATAACCCCTAGTTTGCAGTCGTCTATGAACTTGGTCATTCATAGTCCTCCTGTGCTTGCCTCTACCTCTGAGAAGTATATGCCAAACAGGAGGGGTCCTAGGACTGAGCCCTGGGGAATGCCACTTGTAGCTAGTTTAGAGTCAGACCTAGCTCCTGCAACTCTTACCATGTGGGTTCTGTCTGTGAGCCAGTTGGCAACCCATCTCATGACGTAGGGGTTTATGTTCAGGCTGGTGAGCTTGTATATAATACCTGAGTGGGGAATGGTGTCGAAGGCCTTTGTGAGGTCTAGGTAAGCTGTGTGGACCACCTTTCCCTCATCTATAGCCTTGGTAACTGTCTCAAAGAAGTCCACCATGTTTAGGAGGCATGATCTGCCCTTAACAAAGCCAAACTGGGTAGGGTCCAGTGTTTGGAGGTTTTCAATGTCTCTGTTAATGAGATCCATGATGATGCACTCTATAGCTTTGCAGACCAAGCTAGTCAAGCTTATAGGGCGATAGTTCCCAAGGTCTGTTGTGGCTCCACCTTTGTGGAGTGGAATAGCCATTGCTGTGTCCACTCTGTGGGCATGTAGTCTGTGGAGAGGCTGAGTTTAAACAGTGTGTTTAGGTGAGGGGTTAGTTCATCTATGAGCTTGTGTAGGATGCAGCTTGGGACACCGTCCGGTCTCATTGATGCTGTGTTTTTAGCTTTGGAGAGGGCTGTTTTAACCTGAGTGCCTGTGATTTCAGGGGCACTACATTCTTCTGGTATAGTTATGGGCCCTTTTGGGGGGTGAAGTTTGCACTGAACCTGTCTGCCAGGATGTTGGCTATATCGGTCGATCAGTGTATTTTGTGCCATTCTACACTAACTCCGAGCAGATCTGAGAATTGCCACTTAGATTCTTGACATAGCTAAAGAATGCCTTGTGGTTATATTTGGAGACCATGGCAATTTTTCTTTTGAAGCTAGCCTTGGATGATTTTATAAGGGAACATAGTTTCTTGCTGATACTGATCAGGGATGTCTTCCCTTCTTGGGATTTTACTCTTTTCTGTACTAGTTCCTCCTTCTATTGTATAGCTTGTTTATGGCAGGGGTCCAGTAGACTGGTTTCCTTTTCTTGGAGGAGTGAGTCTTGGTTTTGTTTGGGATAGCACGATCCATGCATTCTTGTAGGTGCCTGTAGAGTGCATTAGTAAAGGATTTTGCAGCTTGGACAGTGTAATCCTTTAGCATAGGGGCTTTGAAACTTCCCAACCCAGTCTTAAGTAACATGAAGTTTGATTTTGAAAAGTTTTTCTCAGTGGTTTCTTTGACCGGGGGTGGTTGTGGAATGTGGATACCCAGAGTGATTAGTTTATGGTCAGATCTAACCAGCGAGTGGTTGACCTCCGGTGTGGAACACTGGTCCCCCATGTTGGTGATGACCAGGTCCAATATGTTGTCACCTCTGGTGGGGGTGTTGACCAGTTGATCCAGGGCATTTGAGTTTATAAATTCTAGGAAATGTTGGGCAAGGGAGTTTGTACTTGAGTAGTTCTCCCAGTTAATGTTTGGGTAATTGAAATCACCCAATATCAGGGTGTTTGGTATTACTTTTATGTTTCCCAGTGTTTCCAGGAATGTGGAGTGGGGGTCCTGGGACATGGTGGGTGATCTGTAGCAAGCTATAATTTGAATAGCAGTTTTGTCCATCGTTAGTTGCACGTGGATGATCTCTGAAGCATCGTGCTGTGCCATTAACCTATCCTTGATGAATATGGATACTCCCCCGCCTTTTGTATTTCAGTCCAGGTTTTGTGGCCAAAATGTATGGTATGAGTTGTAGCCTGGTAGTGCTGGGGTGCTCTCTGGAGCCTTAAGCCAGGTTTCTGTTACTGCACATATATCAATTTTCTCCATACTGAGGAGTGCCTTGAGTGCGTGCATTTTGAGGTTTAGACTTCTGGCATTGAGTAGCATTACCCTCAGTTTTTTGTTACTTGTGCTATTTACGGTGGTGGGTTTGTCTTTTGAGCCTTGCCTAAAAAAGGCACTATGGGGGTGGCAAGAGCCTTGGCCAGTATTCAAAAGCCTAAGGGTGGCAGGTGCAAGCCCTCTCTAGTGAACCAGCATGGCTTGTCGAGCATGTCATCCCAGGCTGACAGACACTGGATCCCCTTTGAATGACATCAGAAGCTTAGCCAGTTGTTGAAATTGATAATTTTTTCTCTATACTGTGGTATCATTCTTGGTGAGGGCAGGATGCTACTCAGGGTCAGGGTCATACCGGCCTGGGCTATGTGATCAGACAGCTCCTCCATGTCTCTTTTCATGTAGTCCAGGGAGGTATGGCTCAGGTCATTCACACCAACATGGACAATGACAGAGTCATATTTGTACTTGTTCTGGAGTGACCTGAATGCTTGTGTTATGTGGTGGATCCTGGCACCTGACAGGCAGCTAACAGTAACCTTCTCATTGTGCAGCCTAATGAGTGGGATATCAGTATGCCTGACTATAGAGCCACCTATTACTAGTGTGTTGGGTATGTTATTTTGCCTTAAGGGCTGTGCACACTGGTTTTGTGAAGTATGTGTTTCATGGTTTGTGTTGGAGGGGTGGAGGTTGCTTGGATGTCTGCTTTGGAGATCCCTGTTGCTTTTGCAGATTTTTGTTTAGAGCCTCCAAGTATGTTTTCATGTATTTATGTGTGTTTTTTGCCGGTGCTGGTTTCATAGGTCGATGTGAGACTGTTGGTGTAATGCAAGTAACTGAAGGTAGAAAAACACCCACAAGGGCAGATACCAATAATGCAGAACCACCGCACGGCACAATCCACCTTCACATAAATTCTGATGCAAGTAATTCCCTTCTCCTCTTGACTGCCTGGTCCAGTCTTGGGTTGAAAGAGCTTAGCCTCCAGTTTGGCTGTATAATTGCATCTGTCATATGTATTACTGTTCGGTGGAAGGAGGAGAGGGTTGTCTGTGTACATGAGGCAATTGTAACATTGCCTCAAAATGCCCAGATTCACCAGTTGGACTGGAGAGTACACCTGAAACTGCCCTTTGGACATGCCTGGATAGGTACAGTGAACTGTTTTACTGATTGTCTGGTAAGGTCGAATAGAGACACTTGTCCTTCTCTACAGTATAGGGGGGCTAGTGCTAAAGTTTATTAGTGCTTGCTATGAGTTTTGAGCAAGTGCCAGTATGAGAAGTGAATGATTTGAGTGTTTAAGATGAAATTTTGTCTAGTTTCAAGGGAAAAATTGAAGAGTAGACTTTGTGGAGCCGGGAATAATTATAACCTAGCTAACAGGCACTACCCGGCGTGCAACACCGCGCAAATGCGGGTTTTATAGCAGGGAAATTAAAGAGATGGAAATTAGCCTAAAATGGCCAATAAACTACTCATTTCTGGGCTGAAACCACTCCTCCAGGGACAGATAGGCTGCTCAAAGCTCCCTCTCTCACAGTGAACAGAGGAACTTCCTTCTATCCAAGTAAGGTATGGACAAACACAGAAACTTGTAACACAGCCCTGAATTCAGCACTAACCTGAAAACTGGACTAGCTTAGAAAGGCAGGAAAACAAGTATTTTATTTTCAGAAAATAAAGCAGATACAATCAAAAAACACTTTAAATGCACAGAAATGGCTATCACACTTGAGTGTGTAGCCTACAACAGTTAAACAGGTAATTTAAACACAAAAAATACTTTTGTTAAAGTGCAGACAGTAAAATAAGTACAATATGTAGCTGAAACAAGGTTTTTAAATCACAGAAACTCTAGAAAATTGGCGTTTTAGGCGGAATTAGCTAAAGGCAGCAAGAAAATGCAGAAAAATTATACTTAATCACTCCAAAGCATGTACTTCCCTCATCCTATTGTTCTGACACCAATACTGAATGTTTTACAATGGAAAGCAAGTTTAATGCCATCAGTGCGATTGTGGTTTTGGATGCCTGATCTTTGGACCACTGCTTTATCCTTTTACTAAAAATGTTAGCACCATGTGATAACATATCATGCTGTTTGCTTACATTGATGTGTATTCAGTTTGCAATTGTATGGGATATTGTTATGCATCTGACAGTAAAAGCCACAGTGGTACAGCGGTAGTGTTGTTGCCTCACAGCAAGAGGTTCTCCTGTTTGATTCTCAGTTGCAGTGCCTTCTTTATGGAGTGTGCATGTCCTCCCTGCGGTTGAGTGGCCCCCTGAAAGACATGAGTGAATGGGTGTGCCTTTAGGCTTTGCTGAAGGTTGGGCATTGGGCTGGCAACTCGGCACCATAAAAAATCTACTGCCAATCATTAGCGGACTGGAGTTCTGCTGTGGTGACCCCTAACCTGGAAAAGCCGAAAAGACAAACAACAACATTGTTATGCATCTGACCTTGTTTTGTAATCTGTCCATGGCTGGAAACAGTCTTCTGAACCTGTTCATCTGCTTATCAAATAAATGTATTCAAAAGATATACACAAAGTGATTTCAGCACCAAATCTGCTTTGAACAGAAAATCTGCAAGGGCAAAACATCCTAAAGCCTCAGATGGTATATTCAAATGAGCCACAACATAACTAAGCTAAAATTTCTGGAATGACCAAAGCAGAAGCTGTGCTGGTCAACATAATGCAAATTATATTAGGGATACAGCAAGCCATACTATGAGATGAAAATACAAATCTCTACAGCTTTATTCAGGGCATAAAAACAGGCCCAATACTTTGTGGGCAGGCATATTGTAATGTTAACCAATTAACTAATAATTCATGCAGATCCCAGCAATGTTGATGAAGATACATTGCACTTGTATATATAAGAGTATAATGACTACTACAGCATTCTGAGAAGTGCACTGATATCTTCAGGAACTGTGCAGTAGTTACTACAGTCCGAATATAGAAGCTAGCAAGCAGTGCCGTCACAGTTTTTCACCTAATGCATTACCCTGTGTTCCCATAACTACAGTCAGAATATTGCACAGACCTTCAAATGCTGGCAGAGCCTACATCTTCAAAAATAGCTGGCATGAGGGAATGGATAGGTGAGAAAACTGAGATGTCTGGTGCCCTATAGAAATGCTATTAGTATTAGCATTGCCAGCAGTATGAAACGTCATTACAACAATTTTGAATGTGGGGGGTAATGTTTTTGGAGTGATGGACTACTGCTTGTTGTATATTCATTACCTTTAACCCACTATCAGACAGAACCAGGTATTGTTGTAGGAACACTTCACAGATGGATTCACTGCTGTAGTTAAATGAAATGGATAGGTGATGTCCATTTGTGATTTTAACTAAGTAAAGTTCTCTGTGGCTGGAGAAACTGTATAATCTGCATGTGAGATATGAAATAAGAGGTACAAAGTGAAACTTATCTAATATTTTTAATGTTTACAGACATTTTTCTGGATTTAATAAAGAAATGTTTTACCTGACTGATAGAATAAGCATAAATTACAGAATTTGGATGGTTTGACACAGTTTATATCAATATTTGAACATCTACATGCATATATTGCAATATTGTAAAATTTAATTGTCTGGCTGCCAACATATAAAAAATTGAAATGTAAAGGAACTATGGTGTAATGGACTAAGTATTTTGTAAATAGAAAATAAATGACTTACTTAATAAATTAATTTATAAAAGCTGCTTAAGATTCACGTTCTTAACTGTCTTCTTCTAATTATATAATCTAGTCACATTGCTGTGATAATATTTCTCCTAAATAAACAAAACAACCTGAATTAAAATTCTTACATTACTGTGAAAGCCAACTTGTGAACCATAAAACAATGGGGAGAATTTAGTAAAGCTTACACATACTTTTTTTTTTCATGTAAGTATTGAGGCACACTACTTGCATGAAAGTAAGCAGGTTTGCGATCCAGTAAACAGATCTGGGTGGCACGCATGCACGCACCAACATAGAAGTATCCATGGCATGCAAATCACCTCATAAACAGGTGAACTGCATGCAAATGAGGGAGGTAAAGTGATCCAGGAAGCAGATAGGTAGTCCTGCACACCCCGTGTTGGTGTCCGTAATGTACATAGGTTCATAGGGTCATAGGTTGGTACTAGGCTATCGGCACAAGGGCCTATACAAGCCTAGCCATAACAATTCCCTGGATATTTCTTCCCACAATATTTACTTCTATGGACCCCTGTCTAGCAGGGCGACTGACATGATCCCCGGGGTGAATTTTCTATCTCCCATCCAATCATCAAGGTTCCTTTGGAAGAGGGCCAAGGAGGTGCTCTGCTTGACATGTATGGGCAGTGTATTTCAGAGTATGGGGAGTCTCTGGGTCAGGAACCTATCCCTCCAGCATGTTTTGTTCATTGTGATGACAAGGTTTAGATCCTTGGAGCATGTGGCCCTGAGGGATTGGGATTGCTTTAAGTGGAGCATGTCCAGCAGCTCAGGGTTTGACATGGCCTTGTATGTTAAGCAGAGACCCCTCTGAGTAGACGATATGCAATAGAGTATAGCTGGAGTTTTTTAGACGCTCAGCATATGGCATCTGCTTTAGGCCTATGATTCTTTTAGTGAGGTATTTCTGTGGACTTTCCAGCTGTTGCAGATGTCTTGTGAGGTACATACCAAATGGGGCATTATACTCTATAATGAGTCTAATGAGGGATGAGTACAGTGGGACAATGACCTCCTTTTTTCTGGATGAAAAGCCGTTAGTGATGAGGTGTGCCACATAGAATGATTTTCTGACTGTTGTGGTGATGTGGTTATGGAAAGTGAGACCACTGTCCACCTGTGTCCCTACGTCTCTCATCACACTTTCGATGTTTAGTGTACTGCCACCTATGTGGTAATTCATGGGTACATGTTTTTTCCAAAGGGGATAACTATACATTTCTTGGCATTAAGCTTGAGCCCATGGCTCTGGTGGCACCAGGCATCTGTTTCTGTATGGCCCATTTGTAGAATATCCACATCATTTGGGGATTCAATAATGGCTCCCAGTTTGCAGTCATCTGCAAACTTTGTTAGCCAGAGTCCCTTAGTGTTGGCCTGTACTTCAGAGAAGTAGATGCCAAACCAGAGTGGTCCCAGGGCTGAACCCTGAGGTACTCCACTTGTCACTTGTCTGGAGCTGGATTTGGAGTTGGCTACTTTTACAGTCTGGGTTCTGTCAATAAGCCAGTTGACAAACCATCGAGGGACGTAGGGATTTATGCCCAGCTTAGTAAGTTTATCTATGATTCCAGAGTGGGGGATGGTGTTGAAGGCCTTGACAAGGTCCAGATAGGCTGTGTGGACCACCTTACCCTCATCCACAGCTCTGGAGACTGATTCGAAGATGTCAATCAGGTTCAGGAGACAAGATTGGCCCTTCACAAACCCAAACTTGGTGGGATCCAGTGTTTGAGGGTTGCCAATGTCTTTGTATATAAGTTCAGTGATAATGCGTTCCATGCCCTTGCAGATCAGGCTCATCAGACTGATGGGACGGTAGTTCCCGGGATCCAAGGTGGATCCCCCCTTGTGGAGTGGGATAACTGTAGCTGTGTGCCACTCAGTGGGCATGAAGCCTGAGGTGAGGCTATGATTAAACATGACACTTAGGTGAGGTGCCAGTTCATTTTTTAGTTCATGTAGTACAGAGCCTGGGATGTCATCTGGTCGCATGCATGCTGTATTCTTAGCTTTGGAGAGTGCAGTTTCTACCTGTGTGGCCATGATTACCGGAATTTGGAAATTTTTTGGTATTGAGATGGGCTCTTTAGGGGGTGAGAAGTTGGCACTAAATTGATCTGCCAGGATATAGGCAAGATCCTTGGGATCAGTATATTTAATGCCATTCTGTTGAAGCTCAGAGCAGATCTGAGCATTGCCATTTAGATTCTTGACATAACTATAGAATGCCTTGTGGTTGTCTTTGGAATCTTTGGCAATTTTATTTTTGTAACTAGCTTTTGAGGATTTTATGAGGGATCTCAGCTTCTTACTGAGGCTGGTGAGGGAGTTTTTTGCATCCTGGGATTTTTCTCTTTTCTGCAACAGTTTCTTCCTTCTGTTATATAGTTTGTTTATAGCAGAGGACCACCAGATTGGCTTTTTTTTTTTGGAGGTGAGCATCTTGGTTCTATTTGGGATGGCATGATTCATGCATGAGTGGATGTGCTCGCACAGTGCCTTAGTGTAAGATTCTACAGTCGAACTTTCAGATCCCGTCTGCATGGGTGTCATGAAGTTTGTCACTTCTGACTTCAGTAGCATGAAGTTGGCTTTGGAGAAGTTTTTTAAGGAGGTTTCCTGACTGGGGGTGGGGGTGGGATGTGGATGTCAAGGGTGATTTGCTTATGGTCAGACCTGACCAATGAGGGGGGTGACCACTGGTGTGGAGCATCTATCTCCCATGTTGGTAATGACCAGGTCTAGGATATTGGAGCCCCTGGTGGGACAATGGATTAGTTGATCCAGGGCATTGAAATTTATGAATTCCAAGAACTGTTGGGAAAAGGAGTTGATACCAGAGTAGTTTTCCCAGTTAATGGCAGGGTAGTTGAAATCACCCAGTATTAGGGTGTTTGGTTGCATCTTAATATTTTCCAGTATGTTTAGAAAGGTGTAGTGAGAATCTTGGGGCATGGTGGGGGATCTGTAGCAAGCTACAGTTTGGATTGCAGTCTTACCTAGTGTTAGTTGCACCGGGAGAATTTCAGATGCATTGTGTTGGGCATGGAGGTGTGAATATCCTTGGTGAATAGGGACACTCCTCCGCCTTTAGTGTTTCGGTCTTGGTTTTGTGGCCGAAAAGTGTGGTAAGAGTTGTAGCCTGGTATTGCAGGGGTGCTCTCTGGAACCTTGAACCAAGTCTCAGTTACTGCACATATATCGATGTTCTCCATTTTTAGGAGTGCCTCGAGAGAGAGTGCATTTTGAGGTTTAGACTTCTAGCATTGGGTAGCATTACCTTCAGGTTTTGCATGCTTGTATCTGTTACGGTGGTAGTTTTGTCCTTTGACCCTTGCCTAAAAAGGCACTATAGGGGTGGCAAGAGCTTTAGCCAGTAACCTGAATCCCAGGGTTGACAGGTGCAGACCATCTCTGGCAAAGCATCATGGTTTGTCGATCATGTCTTCCCAGGCAGACAGATACTGGATCCCCTTTGAATGACACCAGAAGCTTAGCCAATTGTTGAAGTCAATCATTTTGTTCTTATACTGTGGTATCATTCTGGGCAAAGGCAGGATGCTACTCAGGGCTAGGGTCATACCTGCCTGGGCCACATGATCTGAGAGCTCTTCCATGTCTCTTTTCATGTTGTCCAGGGAGGTACGTCTCAAGTCATTCACTCCAACATGGACAATGACAGAGTCGTATTTGTACTTGTTGTGGAGTGACTTGAGTGCATGCATTATGTGGCAGATCCTGGCACCCGACAGGCAGCTGACTGTAATTTTTTCCTTGTTCAGCCTGGTGAGTGGGACATCAGTGTGCCTGACTATAGAGTCACCAATGACTAAAGTGTTAGGTACATTGTCTTGCCTTATTTGTTGGGTTGTTGTTGGGTGGCACACTGGTGTTGTGAGCTATGTGTCACTTTGGTTGTGACTGGTGTTTGTTTGTGTTTCATCTTTGGAGGTCCTTGTTGCTTGGGCAGGTTAATGTTAAGGGCCTCCGCATATGTGGGTTTAGTGTTGCTATGTGTGGGTGTTGATGGTGTGGGTTTTGAAGGGCTATGAGTTGCTTGAGGTTTAGTGCAGATGTTAACCTTCTCCTCTTGACTGTCTAGAACAATCTTGGCCAGAGAGAGCTTTGCTTCCAGTTTGGCTATGTAGTGTTGGGTGGTAGGAGGAGAGGGTTGTCTGTGTACATGAGGCAGTTGCCGCATTGCCCCAGAATACCCAGATTCACCATGTGGACATGAGTAATCACCAGAAGCTGACCCTTGGACATGCCTGTTTAGGTGCTTTTTTTTGTAAAATATAAGAGCTGTTTTCCCTTACCTTTGCAAGGTACTTTGCAATTATAGGCTGTTTAGTGCCTACGATTAATTTCTCCTTATTGGCAAGGAGAGTTGAGTGCTTATATCAGTTTCAGGCTTCCTAGTGCTTTCCAGCAGGTTCTAGAGCAAGTGCTAGTCACAGGGGTTCAGATTTTAGTGCTACTACTGAGAAACCAGCTAGTTCTATGGGAGAATTTGAAGAGCAGACTTTCTGGCACCAGAAATAGTTTAACTGTAGCCTTGCGGTGCTGTACTATGCAAAAAATGTACAAACACATGCGTTTTTAAGCCAGAAAGTTGAAAGGGATAGAAATCAGCCCAAAAAGGCTAATACAATTATAATTTCAGAGCTGGAAACCACTCCTCTAGTGTTAGATAGGCAGTACAATGCTCACCACTCCCACTAGTAAGCAGTAGGACTTCCCTCTACCACAGCAAGGTCTGGATAGCTCTGAACACAGAAAATAAAGTCCCGAGACAAGCAAAGCCTGGAATCTGGACTAGCTAGGAAAGGTGGCAAACGAACAAACAAGACAGTATTTTTTTTTTGTTAAAACAGGCTAAACAATGCAATAATACAGTAAATAAACACAGAAAAGTCTAACACACTTGAGTGTGTAGTCCTAAACAGTAAATGCAATTAAAACTCGACAAAATTAGCAATTTAAAACTTTTTAAATGAAGCAAGGCAAGTGCACAACTGAAAAATGATTTAAGAGGCAGTAATACAGCAGAATAAGTAGCTAGTCTACATATACAGAAATGTCTATATATATACAGAAAAGCAGCTAAAACACACAAACAATTCATATGCAGTGCAACCTAGACCACTTGAGTTGTAGCAATATTAAGACAAATACAGTTATAATAAATGCTCTAAAATATACTATATATTTCTAATATGTTTGAGAAGCACAGTCAGAACACAAGGCAATTTTTTTTTTGAAAGGGAGAAAGGAGGAACAGAAGGCCTTCTCAGATGTTTTCTCTGTATTAGGTAGAATGAGCTAATGACACTAGACTGGGAGGAGTGTCCCAGATCAAATTTACAGTAGGGGCAGGCAACTGCAGAAACATTCCATGTACAGTAATTTAAACAGACAACAGGGGCTGAAAAAGTGTAGTTTGATGGACAGAAATAGGATAGCAGACACAGATATGTGCAAAAGTATCCACCATGTGTCCAAAACCATATGGGAAATACTTTAAAACAATTTTATTTTTTTAATGACCTGTGTATGTTTGTGCGGCATGCTGCAGTGTGCAAACATGCTGTTATGAAAATATAAAAAAATAAAAAAGATTTTAAAAAACAAATTTAGTAGTATGTGACAGTAATATAGTATAGGACCCTGTGTGGTGTATCTACAATGGAGGAATGGTGCTGTTGCCAATGAGGAAGGGCCTGGAACTGTGTAGTTCGCAGGTTGTGTGCATGGATCCCTATGCAAATGAGGTGGTGTTACTGAATAGCACAAATGGGTATCCATGTCCACAGATCCCATCCATGTAGGCACAGAACCATGTTGGTGTCCAGAGAAGAGGTAGCTGACATCAAGAGGGTGGGTGTGTCTGAGAACTTGTAAGCTCATTGGATCTCAGCTGTGCTGTTTGCATGGCGCATTGCTATGCTCAGCGGGGGGGGTGTACACTGGTTGCTAAACTTTGTTTACCTTCAGGGCATGTGATTCAGCATGTTTGTGTGGCGCACCACTGTGCTGAACATGCCCTTTCAGGGGGTGTGTGCAGTGACTTCTGAGCATTGTTTACCTTCATGTTGCATGTTTGCACAGCATGGCACAGTGCTGAGCAAGGAAGGCTGTCAAAAAAAAATAAAATTGGCTGAAAGTGCCAATGGTATGTTAATTACTGATGACCCCTGTTTCACTTAAACTAGGGCTATTAAATCTACTTAATGATGTACTTGGCAGGTGGAATGCAACATAGGTAGCCAATCATGCAGTCATTACCTACAGCAGAGCACTATAAAGGTTGCATACAGCCTACAATCTGATTTCACCCCTATACTCTGCACCAGTACAGGGGTACAGACATGGGACTTTTAACTGAAGGAATGCTGGGGGCTGCTTTAGGTCAGCTACATCTGTAAATACTAGATGCTGAGGTCAATGCTGCTGCTGACAATAGGCCTAGATTGAGAAGGAGAAGAGTGTTCATGCCCAGGGTAACTTTCCAGGAGCTATATGAGCTAGAAATTGTAGAGCGCTACAGGGTGGACAGGGACATACTACAACAACTCACTAAGCTCTGCCACCCTCAACTCAGACCCAGAGCCAACAGAGGGGTACCCACCCCAGTGGAAACAAAGGTATGTGTAGCTCTTAGGTACTAGCTACAGGTACATTCCAAAGACCAGCTGGGGACATGATGAGGGTCTCGCAGGCATCAGCATCCAGTGTACTCCACCAGTTCTTGGATGCCATGCTACCACATGCCAGTGAGCACATTTATTTTCCCCACACCCCTGAGGAGAGGGCCAGCAGTATGCAACACTTCTACCATATAGCATACTACCCTGAGGTACTAGATGCCATAGATTGCACTTATGTACACATCAAGGCACCACCCAGTGAGGAGGGTAGAATCTATGTCAACTGCAGGGGATATCACTCCATCAACTGCCAGGTCATGTGCAATATCCAGGGTATTATCATGAATGTGTGTGCTGGCAGCCCTGGCAGTTATCATGACTCCCATATCTGGCATGCATCAAAGAATGCCATAATGAGGAACATGCACAAACCAGGAACATGACAGAGCATGTGTCTGAGCTGCTGGAGTCATGGTTCCAGTGTCTCAATATATCTGGTGGAGCCCTGCAGTACTCTCCAGTCACATGTGCACAGATGTCCACTGTATGCGCCATGCTACACAATATGATCCTGCAGAAACAGCTGCATCAGGATCAGAAAAGGGAAGGGATACACAGCCCCCCACAATTGCCCAGGTCCCCTCAACCACACCGACAGGGGGGCTCAGAGGAGGAGTCCCCTGAGGATGTCTCTGTAGGCAGACATAGGCATGCCTAGTATGCCCTGACCTTCACCAAAAGACAACACATAGCACATGCACTGACAACCTAGGGCCTTAGTGGCTGACACCTTACTCCAACTCGCATACATATATTAAAAATGATGCCAGGCAACCCACATAACCTGTACCTAACCATGTATTGTCTGTCTATTGCATGCACCAGACAGACTCAGCCCTGAACTACAGTTCTGTTAACTCTGCATTTGCAAGGTAAGTCACTCACCTATACACCACTTACTATAATATGCTAGCGTATGTATGGACCTGCTGCATGTATGCAAGGGAATATAGTGGGCTATTTGGAGAGATACAACATCCACATGGGACTACAGCTACCCAGTCCAATAGTATGTGTTCCGTAATATTCACTAGGCCTCATGGTTGGAATATTCACTACAGCAGTCAAAGGAGATGTTAAACAGTGGGGGTCACATGATATTTGCACTACTGGATATGCCAGCAAATCATGTGCTGTTCTTCACCCACCCCAACACATCAGTATTCCCATACAAATGCTGTAACAGTAAGTCAGCAATGGTATATCAACAGACCAGCCAATTCCAAGGTTGTGACATAGAACCTGGCCACACATCGTATGTGTCACATAACACAAGGGTGACAATGTATATCTGTATACTGTTGATTGTGTGAAGAATGACACCTCTTTGTCTGTTGGATGGTGTGGCTCACTGGGCTAGGGACATTAGTATGGGTGATGGTGTTGATGGTTTGAATCTCACAGCATCCACATCTTTTGCATGTGAGGTACTCATATGGTGGCATTCCCACAGACTGCCATACCCCTCATTCTGTTACTGTAAGACAGCTGGACAAAGTCAGAGAGAATCAGGGGACAAAGGTCCAAAACTATAGACAGACATTACACATGCTCTGATGAACCTAGAAGGTAACTAGTATAACAACAGGTTGCAACAGAACAGAATAGCTGCAGGATGTAAAGGGAGTTACTTAAATGTATCAGTAGTTAGTACAATTCAGTGACTGCATTATACAATATTTATACTGGAACACCAGAAATGTAAGAACAGACCACACATATGTAGTGAAATGCCGGATATTCTGCAAAAACATGCACAGTGAGAGGTATGCAAATTGTCACCTTGTGTGTATGGTGTTATATTATGTACCCCAGTCAGATATTAAGTAAAGCACACAGCCAGGGAGTGCTTTGGACAATTTCAAGGAAGTTCTTTACTGTGGAAACAGGTGCAGCAGCCAATGTCTGCAGCACACAAAATCCCAGACCGGAGTACAGGTAGCTGTATCCCGGAGTCACATTGTAAGTACTGACAGTCCCAATGGGCATGTTCCTACACTTAGCTAACTTGAGCGCAAGTATGTTGCCTCTTCCTCACAAAGATCTGCTATGTAGAAATCCGTCTGTACATACAGACAGCTGTGTATACATATTTGTCTGTCCTTATCCTCCTCACACATGATGACTGTATCTATCAGTATGTATCACATATACATATGATACCAAGATATATATCACTATATAAAGTAAAATGATGCAAAGACTCTCCACATATATGTACATAACACATTTACATAATGTTCACACACAGCAACATTTAAAGAGACATCCCTGTTATACACATATATATAGGATGCAAGAATGTTTCCACATATCCTCGGACTGCTGAGGTTATCTGCATGTACCCATCACAACAGTTGTCCAAAGGAAGCAGACCAAGTCTGCAGCAGTACATAATCCACTCACCCACAAACCCCTGTGCCTGTAGAATGTCACCTTATAGACAGACACAGGCGAGCAGGTGTTGTAATGTACAATGGTTTCAACACATGGCTTGGACAGGACATATTGTCCCTGGCCACATGTTTGCCTGTCTAACTGCAATCAGCCACATATGGCCATACTGGTGACAGTGTGCACATAGCAGGGATATTAACAGGTATCCCACTCCTAGGACACTATATACAATAACAGTACTAAGCAATATCATTCTGCAGGCCACACATGCTATCCAAAACAAGGCTACTTTGCGTACTCAACAAGTACTGTTCCTGCAATAACATATACAACAGATGTAACCTGTGGTATATTCAATAAGTACTGTGAGCTATTGTGTGTAATAACTGATAGGTAGGGGTTCTAATCTCACATCAGCCAACTCTGTGTGTGTGTGTGTGTGTGTGTGTGTGTGTGTGTGTGTGTGTGTGTGTGTGTGTGTGTGTGTGTGTGTGTGTGTGTGTGTGTGTGTGTGTAAATGCATCCTCTTGCAGCATGGCGGACATACCCATACGGGCTATCTCTGTGCAATGGCTATGCCTTTTATGGCCCTGTGAGTAGTTGCTGGACTCTACAGTACCATCCTCTATAAGGTCTGCTGATGTCATCCACCGTAAGAGCATTGTCAGACAGTTTAACATCAGATAAACTCTGCGACACATGTGATAAGTATTGCAAGCTATAGTGTATAATAGTAGATATGTAGGGGTTCTAATCTCACATCAGCCAACTCTGTCTGTGTAAATATATCCCCTTGCAGCACTATGGACATGCCCATATGGGCTATCTGTGTGTGTGTGTGTGTGTGTGTGTGTGTGTGTGTGTGTGTGTGTGTGTGTGTGTGTGTGTGTGTGTGTGTGTGTGTCAGGAAGAGGTGTGGGTTAGATGGGCCATGGAGAGGTGCCGTATGTTGTGTGGCTGGTGGGGACCTACATGTGACAGTGGTGTTTGAGTGTGTGTGTGTACACAGTCAAGCTCAGTGCTAGCCTACACATGTGTAAGTTGGACAGCTGTGGACTGTCTATGGTAGAGTAGACAGTTCACCATCTCTGGCCATGAATACAAAAACTGGCTCTGTCAAGAGTAGAACTCGCACCATCATGTCCAAGGTCAGATATGGGGCTAGAACCTGATGCTGACTGCTGTCTGCTGGGGCTATGTCCCCATGGAACCACCTAGGGCCACATACCCATGGCCTGCCATGTACTGGTGTAGACAGCACACTTCCCTCTCTAGCGCTGGAGGTGCTGCCAATACAGGAACAAGACTGTGCACAGCCATGTGGACAATCAGCAGATAGTGTTGCTGACCTACATCCATGTGTCCAACAACCAACTCCAACCAGATGTTCCAGCATCAGATGTTTCAGCCCCCCCATCTGTCCACTGCATTAGTGAACAGCTCCAGGGTGTCACCAATGTGGTGGAAGCAGTCACGGATGTCAGATTGTGCTGCATGCATAACCCTAAGCATCTATCTGGTGTTGCATTCAGAATGTGCCTGTGTCTCCATGCTGGCCCAAAACATGCACTGAGTGACCCATGATGTGGCACCTATTTCAGGTGGTGGATGGACAGCAGTCCTCCTATGAGCACCCCTGTCAATCTGCCTATGTGGGACTTCACCAGCTCTCTGGCTATGGCCACTGTCTACACTCACTGCTGCCATAGTTGCCAAACTGTCCAGTTCAATATCTCCACCCTCTGAATGTCCAATATATGTGGCCTCTGGGGACTGGGTATGTGTGGGCATACTGACTGTGTGCAGTGACAATGGAGGCAAAAGTGGGATATCAACCTATGCGATATATTCAGCCTCCACCTGTGCCTCACTATTGCCTCACTATTGCCATCATTATCATCAGAGTCCAATGAGACACTGACATCAGGTTGTGAGGGGAATAGATTCCAGTCACCTGTGAAACCAAGAGAAAAGCAGAACATTACTACCTGCACTTTTATGTAAGGCAATCCACACAGACTCATACAAATGAGGATCCAGAACTGCATTTCCAGTCTCACATCTTCTCATCTCTGCTCTCATGCACAACAGACAACCTCACAATAACACACACACAGACAAGTCAAGCCCTTTATAACATGCACTTCAGTCACATCCAGTTAAACTTGTCAGTACAAGCTGTCTGTAAGTTATGTCATATGACACTATATGTGATAGAACTACATATAAAACCCAGTATACCTATCTTGAGAATGATATGGCAGTACTAGTGCTATTGCCTGGGGTTTATATCATCTCTCTTTTGCATTTGATCAGGCATCTTGGAGTAATTGCCTCATGTATACCAGGCCGTGTAGCTTCCCATAACTATAAGCACAAATGTGTCGATGGTCATTCAAATACACACCTGTGATTACCTAGTCTATGAACCATAGTTAACTGTTCCAGAATGGAACATACAAATATACTACTTTGGCTGAACACAACATTGGTACATAGGGCAATATGGCAGCCCTTAACTTTCATAGGGTAGATATGATCTGTAAAAAACAATATCACACTTACCAGGTACAGGGAGGACTTGGGCCACACCTGATGGACCTATGAAAAGGTGAGGGAGACGTATTGTCAGCATCACCAAATGTTGCGGCACTACAAGGTAATATGTGCATATATCCGCATGTACAGTAGCTATTGTGATAACGGCTGTATTGCTGATATTCTGAGTATTTGTGCACAACTGAGCATAAACCCCAACACCCCCCAATGCAGATAGACCTGACACCCATGTACAGGTATGTACAGCCTGCCACAATGACTGAGACAGTATTAGACTGGTGAACACATTACGCTTACCTGGATGCTCCTCTGCTGTGGAGAATTTGGCACCCACCTTCACAACATATGGTCTGATGGATGCCTGGGAACTGACATGTGTTCCTAGGTTCACCAGAAATTCCTCTGTGGCCGAGGGTGATTGTTCTGCTGCAGGCCCTCCACCGGTGGTGGTACAATCCCTTGCAATAACAGCTGTCCTTCATAGTGCATCATTCAGCATGTCTGTGGCCCTGTGTCAGACCTGCTCATAGGTCCTGTTCTATTGGGCAATCTGATTTACATACTGCACAAGGTCTGCCCACAATGCTGCCCACTGTTCCCGGTTATGCCTCCCCCTGTACAACAAGATCTGATGGTGCTGTCTCAGTCCATCCACTATTATGTTATTCTCAACATCTGAGAAGGGGGCATGTCTTCTGTGGTACATGGTTCCTGAAAGACAACAGAAGGGGAATACATTACAGGACCAGATATGTGGACATCCACTTTGTACAGATCTAGCACACCCATAATGGCCTGCACTGTCTACTGCTCCCTCACACATCATACTCCACAGTCTGGCAACACACCAAGATAGTAACAATACTGGGGTATATCCCCATGTGCTGTAACAGATTCTGCTGTATGTTCCTACACCAAGAACTGCAGTCTACTGTGGTGTGTCTCTTACAGGCAAATACCCACTAATATGTCATTTGGTCACTGCCAGACAAATAGCATTGTGCTATTATAACCACTATATGGGCACAGTCCAGCAACACCAGAGTGCCACAATAACAGAAATCAATGCAAACCTGCTGTAGTATATGTTCCATGTAGACATTATAGCTCTCAACTATACAGATGTTTGCAGAATGTCAAGATGTTTGCCTCATAGTTTTGGTCATTTTCACACAACATTGTGGATTTCTGACAAAAGGTTGGCAATTCATTGATGGTTAATGTCAGAAAACAAATACAGACATCTGAGTTTAAGATGCCATACCCTTCAGAACACAGTTATGCTACTGTGATACCTGTTATTCTATTCAATGTTTTACTTTCTATGAGCAATAGTTACAGCGTCCTTAAATTTGGGCCTTTGTCCCTCCATTAATTATGGCTTTGCTCAGATATCTTGCTGTAACAGGTTCGCAGCTCTGTTAGGCATAGCTTTCACCCAGACAGGGAACAACATAAACAGGATCATAGATGTAGGCAGAGGACATCAGGAACAATCAGGGACACATTTAAAATGATATAACTATTTATGTGAGACATTGAAAGAATGAGAGGAAGTGAATTAGTGTACATCGTCTGACGTGACAGGAGTATACATCCTTACTTATTGTCAATATGTTTTATGCATCATTTACTAGCTTCCCTACATCAGCCAACCATTGTAGGAGAGAATAAGAGGGACAGACCTAAGATGTGAGTGGAAATCATGGACATTTGAGAAGCATGCATGAATGTGTAGGACAGCAGAGTATCAATTACATGCCATTACCATAGATCTAAGACAGGCTTATTGCTGTAATCCCTATTCCCCATACCCCCATCCTCCCATCTGCATCCTGTTTTATGAAAAAATCCATTACATACCTGGTGGAGTGCAGTACTCCTTTGTTGAACTTTGCTGCTGGTAATCTTTTGAATATATGCTCTCTGTGTGAGGTAAGTCTCATACAGACTTGCTCCCCATAACCGGCTGCTTGCCTTTTTAAGGTTCTGTTCATTAGCAAGTAATTGCCTCTGCACCAATATGTGGCTCTGAAATGGTAATTTCAACTAAAACAGCTGTATTGCACTATCATTAGCCAATGACATGCCACTACAGTGCAATATATTAGGCCTTCATGTAGACCTGGACCCCTTTCTTAGCTGTTAAGATGGACATTACTGAGGTGTGGAGAATACAACATTGCAGAGGGTAGGTACCAGGACTGTCAACTGTAAAGATTTATGCAGTATGCCCAAAGCTTTGCTTCATATGTGTGGTCAGTGTCCCATGTCATTGTGGTCATCTGGCAATTCACTGGCAAAGATCGTGGGTTGAGGTCAGTAATGGAAGACACATAGTTGAGTGTCAGACTTAATATCTATCTTAATATGCATGCTAATGCAATAAATGTTATTGTATCAACATACTAACAATGTAGAGCAAATTGTAAAACATGGCCCAGTCTATGGAGCTTTGTTCCCCCATTAAGTATGGCTCTGTCCAGATTCCTTGTGCTAGGGGATGGGAGATTTGGTTGGTCTGTAGTAGTTACCTTTACATACAGGTGTGTGCTATAGGCTGCAGATGCTGCTGCAGCCTAGAACACATGGGGGAGTGCAAACACTTTGCAGGACAACAAGCTGTATATGTAACTGTGGCAGCTGTGGCAGCCCTGTCATTATGGTAGAGTCAGGGTAAGGGTACCGTTTACAGGTGAATCAAGGCATGTGATTAAGGTACATCTGGTAGGCAACAGTGCCAGTAACACAGTAGCAGGCGATATATAGTTATGCTATAAGGATATGTGCAGTGTGTCCTCAACTGCAAGCCTTTGACTTGCAAAACTGGATTGCAGTTCATTAATTAGTAGTAACCTGTCCAAATAAAGATTGCATGAATCAGTCATTCATTGCTGTCTTCACTATAATGTAATTGCACTGCAACACAAGACTGAATTTGAACCCAGGACTGTATGTGGCAAGGGCACATTTACCTGCAATCACAGGCCTCACTTACATATATTTGTATGTCTTTGGCTGTCTAGTGGTATATTATTGCACCAGAGTCCAATCAACACTCCCATTTTCCCATTAATCTTTAATTCCAGTTTGTGTGGTGCAGCATGGCACACAGCTCTGCTAAGAAGCGCCTAATGACTGTAAGTGGCAATCACTATGTTTTGATGCAAACACCTGTTTTAATTAAGATCTGCATGGTGTGGCAGGTTACTGCAGTGTACTGCAGGTGTGATGGGCTGGGGTTTAAAGCATGGCATTGGTGTTTATTTTGTAAATGTGACTTACAGCATTAAAAACACACATACTTATCAGACCCCTATTTAGCTGAGCTAAGCAAAGCTATATGATGCGGCATGATGCTCAGCTTCATGCTAAAAATAAAGAAAAGAAAAAAGGGGAGATAGGAAATTGGTAAAATGGGGAAAGCAGGGGGGAAATATCGTGAAAGGCAGGTAGAGATGTGCAGGAAGGGTGTAGGAAAGAACCACAAATACCCATTTCTTGTATACGAACAGCTGTGCACTTTGACAGATTTTGTAGATGAATTTGAGCTCTCAAACCCCAGAGAGAGAGGGGGGGGGTGAAGACAGCATAACTGCATTAACAAGCTAACTGTACCAAATTATTTGTGTCCAGTGGACATGTGTGCAAAATGGAGAGCAATGTATGGGGCAAAATGTTTTTGTGGGACAGGTGCCCATCTTTTTTTTAGTAAGGTGAGAGTGGAGTGTTAGGGAAGGGACTTAGGTACTGAAAAATTATATGGTGCTGCTTATTGTGATGGATTTGATGTCTTCTTAAGACACTCAGTCTTGCTGGCTGGATTCTGCTGAAATCAAAGTCTGGTTATAGTTGCATTCACAGTCTGTTGCATACAGAAACTTGCAGAATGTACACTGATGAGGGAATATACTTTGCAGCATCAACTTAGAGCAATAGCAAATACCTTTTTATAATAAACCACATGTACTAATGTTACAGCTTTTAGTTATTGTTCTACTTTACTTCTCAATCAGCATGGATGTTATAACATTACCTCGGGCAAATGTGTCCCTACCAATACCCTTAACATGACTGGATTAATACAGATCTTTATATACAATTTTAGTCATGCACACACATATACATTTTATTTTGGTATTCTATTTTAGAAAATTGCTCATCCTGTAGAAACAATACTGTGTGTTGCAGATGCTGACGCAAATGCTGACTTAATAATATTATTTTTAAGCCTCCTTGTTTAACAATGTACTGTCACATTTTTGCTGAATTTATAAGAGGTCAGCTTTTCTGACAGTGTGAACATCCTGTTTTTGTCTTTAGTATTCTATTTGGATCTTTGTATAAGAACATCTCTTCTTGTGCAAATGCTGATAAGTACAGGAAAGCATGTTTTTTTAAGGAAACACATTGCAACAGTGTCTTTAAAAAAACAGATTTTATATTTTGCTCCCACTGACAATGACATGCATACATCCTGTTTTTAAGTCTGTAAGGAAAGATGTCCATTCAGCAGATTTCTTATTTGCCAAGTCACAGTCGTTTAGTATGGATGCTGATCACATATTACTAAACTCTGTTTCTGCATTTAAGCAAGTTTTATTTTATACCTTACTTATGTTACATATTTGTGACAGAATTACTTTCAACCTTCAAACCCCATTGAGCATAATCTTATAATTCCCTCTTTTTATTTTAATGTACTCAAAACACTTTATACTGATATGTATTTTTGATCACATTATATAGAAAACACATTAAGAAACAAAACCTTTAGTCTTCTTTTGATACAAGTCAAAATGCAATTTTACATAGTCAATACAATGATAGTATTACTACTACAATTGAATGTATCTAACAACTTTTTCTTTTACAGACCATTCTGTGAAAATATTTTATCAGTTATGAACTGTGTCTGCTTTAATTTTATTTTTTAACTTGATTAATTTATTCTTTTGCAATCACAGAATTTCATTTATGATTTAGAACTCTTTTATTAACTCTTTGCAACTGTTGAATTAACTCTTTACTTTTATTAACATCAAAAGATTAGAAATAGACTAATATCTATACGAGACAAATATTATGTGCTACTGCAAACATTTATACACTGCTGAAAATATACAGTTTCAATGTCATTTTAACTACAACATTGTGGCTATATTTCTGAACTGCCCATAAACTTTAATTGACAGTGAAATATACTCTGAAAAATGCTGTTTACATATTAGTCCATTAGCTGTATGAATACAATATTTTAATATATTTTTTTCTCTAGCTGGAGTAACCAATACTAGTATAGATAAAATGATGGTCAAAAAAACAATGATAAAACTGCAACTTGAAAACAGTGATAATATTACAACTTGAGAAATTACTTTTGAACTTATTACAATATATCCTGTGCAGTATGTATTTACACAGACTGTTTGCTATTCATGCATTTCAGTCTAGTAGGTACCCTGGACCCATTTTTTTAAACATGGTTTTTCACACATATTCGTTGCTAGACATTAATTTCATTTGCATTGAATTCTTCTGCATTTGTACATACAAAGACTATCATTTGTACTGAATTCTTCTACATTTGTACATACAAAGACTGTAAAGTACATTTAGTCTAATCTTACAAATTTAGTAACATTAACATCAAGTAAACTCTTGGAAAATGTTTATGTCTCTTTAGAAATATCTAGTGGAATTGCCACCAAAGCATATGTCCTGTTATTTTAAACTACATACTCCACAATTAGAAACATTTATGCTTTTTATACCAACATTGTTTTGCCAAAAACATATTAAAAATAGTGACCATTCCTGTTCATTTTTTTACATATCTTTACTCTCTCTTGTATAGCTTTAATAAAGCAATTTTAAATAATTGTGTGTATAGCTTTACAGTTTAACAGGTTGTAAATACAATTTAATAGTAAATAATACAATAATAACTAGCATGATAACTATTAGCAACTTGCAAAATATTTTATCCTGTCAGGTTTAATCCAGTTTGCCAGTATTTCAAATGCACTAATACCTGTTTTTCCCTCTCCCCTAAAAGAGTATTGTCAAGAAGGAATGAGATATTATTTTCTTTCTGTAGCTTTATTTTAGACCCTTTTGCAATATATACTGCTCACACAGTCAGTGTAAAACTGAGAAAGTACCCCTTCCCCTGTAGTATTACACTATTGTTTATTTGTTTTACTCTGTGAGAATAAAATGTATACCAGCCCAACACTTTGGTTAAACATTTGCTTTATTATGTTACTAACAAACTATAGCCCTTTGTCTGATTTGATCATTTTCTGGCTGTTTTCAATGACAGAATATATTTTTTCTGTTGCCTTTGCTGCCTACTGCTACTAGTAGTTATTTGTACCCTCCTGTATACTTTATCTGAACTGTATGTATACTATAACCCATCTGTTGGCTATACGTGATGTAACTGAGGTTTTTTTACTTTTAACATTTACTTGCAAACAGATTATCAGTGACATATATGCACAATTGTGATGTTTTTTTACAATTACCAAATAATGTTGCATGTGAATCATTTAACAATTATGTTTTAATAACAATAATGCTTTAAGAAAAACTCAAGCCACTTGTCTGGCAATCAGTCTTGTTTTTTATCTTATCTTTGCAACTTTTCATGGAACTATTCATCCACTCTAGAAAGGTCTGAGCTCACATTTCAGTTAACCCTTTTAGCATTTTCCTTTAATCAGCTGTTAGTAAAATGCAGTTATAAAACACTTAGTTTTATATTTGTGATCTGCATAACTATGCAAACTAAACATCATTTTACAATTAGTTTACATATTTTTTAACTTTTGATTTCAGTATTTTTTTTATTTATTTAACTGCTCTGCCATTCATTTTACAAAGACTGTTTGACTAATACCATCTGTGATTTTATTTCTTTTTAAAATTCAGAACTTTAACTGCTTGGTGTGGTGTTACTATACAATTATAAAAAAAATAGATATTAGCTTAACTAACACATGTTTATATTTACATTATTTATATTTACTGTTGTCTGCCTTTTATTCTTGTGCATTGTACTTCAGATATATTTTAGATTAAAAGAAAATACATGCATGTCAGTCTTCTGACTTTAAATCTTTACTGTTATTAACTATTTTCATTTGATTCTTGTACACTAAAACTGTTGTGTACCTTTTGACTATGTTATTAGAATAGTAGTTATATGGATTAGTTTACTGTACTACTGATAAATGTCTTGATTTAACTGAATGAAAGTAAAACATTTAAGAATGATTTTGTCCATACATCAGATTTTAGCATGTATGCTTAACCATTTTCAAAACATAAACATATTATAACATATATGTCTTTTGTACAAATCAGCTGTAGTTCCCTGTTCTTTTTAAGCACAGCTGCTATATGGAGGAAGTCAGTCTCTGTCAGTTTAGCTAATTTATTTTCTTTATCCTGCAACTGCTGTTAAAGAGTTTCCTATAATGTTGCATGGTCTTTCTGATCTTTTTCAGTAACCTGTTCTGCTGAATCTAAAACTCCTAAGCACTTTTGAAAAAAATGTATGCATAATTTGTCTAAGCTTCCTGAACTCATTGTTCTGTCTTTTAGAAGTTTATTACATTATTTTGTAACAAAATGTACTAGAAGTCCTGTCAGTAACTGATTTGACTTGCATGTGGTGACAGAACATAACTGTTCAACATCTGAATAAAATGAAAACTCTTTACCCTTAGTTAATTCTGTATCATGAACAGATCTGTCTTCACAGTCTATGTTTTTAGCAATATCATGCAATACTTTTTTATGGCATAATACACAAAATGCAGTTTCTCTTGAATCACACAATAAACATTTGTCATACCCCTCATGTTTTTTTTTTGAGATACCAGTCAAATATTGTAATACATTTGCATAATGCCTTACTATCAACCTGCCCTAATACGGTTTTACATTTACTAATGTGCTGTGTATACCAACATTGCAATTTACTAAAGCTTGGTTTACTCCTGCATGAATTATGTCCATTAGCATCCATACTAAAATGTGACACAGAAAAAAGTCTTAACAGTTAGCATGAAAACAGGTGATCAGGCTGTTGTTGCTGATGGTTGGAAAATTTTCAGAGTCACTTGAGAAGCTGGTGAAGCACAACAGGCAGCTTACTGCTGTACAAAGTAGATATTCACCTTTTCTTGGAGAATTTATGGCACTGCGACTTTCTTGTACTGCAGGCTCAATCTGGATTCAGACGTCTGAAAAAACTTTACTACTGCAAGCTGCATAAACTGGAATACTTTTGTTTAGAATTTTACACATACGTACAAATGTTAGTTACTGCAATTTAACTGAAGTGACCCTCTGCAGGGCTTACCACTCCCTCTATGTTCGAATGCAGGCTAGCTTGCCATTGAAAAATTATATGGTGCTGCTTACTGTGATGGATTTGAAGTCTTCTTAAGACACTCAGTCTTGTTGGCTGGATTCTGCTGAAATCAAAGTCTGGTTATAGTTGCATTCACAGTCTGTTGCATACAGAAACTTGCAAAATATACACTGATGAGAAAATATACTTTGCAGCATCAACTTAGAGCAGTAACAAATAACTTTTTATAATAAACCACACATACTAATGTTACAGCTTTTAGTTATTGTTCTACTTTACTTCTCAGTCAGCATGGGTGTTATAACATTTACCTTGGGACAAATGTGTCCCTACCAATACCCTTAATATAGCTGGATTAATACAGATCTTTATATACAATTTTAGTCATGCACACACATATACATTTCCTCTTGGTATTCTATTTTAGAGTATTGCTCATCCTGTAGAAACAATACTGAATGTTGCAGATGCTGACGCAAATGCTGACTTAATAATATTATTTTTAAGCTTCCTTGTTTAACAATGTCCTGTCACATTTTTTGCTGAATTTATAAGAGGCCAGCTTTTCTGACAGTGTGAACATCCTGTTTTTGTCTTTAGTATTCTATTTGGATCTTTGTATAATAACATCTGTCCTTGTGCAAATGCTGATAAGTGCAGAAAAGCATGTTTTTTAAGAAAACACATTGTAACAGTGTCTTTAAAAAAGCAGATTTTACATTTTTGCTCTCACTGACAATGAAATGCATACATTCTGTTTTTAAGTCTGTAAGGAAAGATGCCCATTCAGCAGATTTCTTATTTTCCAAGTCACAGTCATTTAGTATGGATGCTGATCACATATTACTAAACTCTGTTTCTGCATTTAAGCAAGGTTTATTTTGTATCTTATTTATGTTACATATTTGTGACAGAATTACTTTCAACATTAAAACCCTGTTGAGCATAATCTTACAGGTACATGTGGGGAGGTAAATTGGGTAGGAGAGAATGCATCTGCAGACAGACAAGACAGACAAGACAGCAGACAGGGGTGGTGTGTGACATATTTTTATTTATTTATTTTACATTTGTTAACCGGGCTAGTCTGGCTGGATATATTTCCATTTTCAGCAGAGGCCCGAGGAGAAAAGCTCCACAAAGACATAATAACTATTACATAAGATGCAAAAGAGAGCAGCATACAAAGTATTCTGTATCAGAACAATATTATACAAAGAGTCAAACTTATAATAGGCACAAATAAACAGTTGTACAAAAGTGTACTTATGGCTCTTTGAAGCAGAACACAGGCATACGTTATTTAAAATATTCAAACATTATAAGAAAGAGAAAAGGGTGTTTAAGGACAGCTAAGTAAGTAGGATAGATTATATTAGAAATTTCTAGGAGTCTTCAGTAAACTGAGTAATATAATTAGGAATGAGAAGGATGAAGGAGAGGTAAGTGATAGAATAGTGAGAAAAAAAAAGTAGAAAGGTAGCAAAGATCACAGAGATCAGGGGTAGTGGGATGAGCTAAAATACATGGGTTCAGTCAGGGTTAAGGCAGGGGCATAGCCAGTGTTTAGTAAGGTGGAGTCTAAGTTTTTGTTTGAAGAGGACAGGAGATAAAATAGAAGTTAGTTCAGTGGGCAATAAGTTCCAGTGTTTACCAATGGAGTTAGAAAACAGGGAGTCACCAGCAAGATTATTGGATTTGGTAGCAGAGACTAGGAGTTTGTTAGAGGAGCGAAGAGCTCAGGTTAGAGTAAGGGGTGAGGAGGTTAGAAAATTAAGGAGTGTTGTTTGGCAGATAAAAAGATTTGTGGATGATGGGAAGTTGAGAAAGAAGCAACATGTTTTGTAATTCAAGCCAGTGAATTTGTTGTAGGTTCAGGCAGTGATGTGTTCTGAATTGATTACCAGTAACAAATCTAGCTATACTATTGTATGTAGTGGTCAGTTTAGTAAGATTAGTTTTCTTTAGGTTGGTGTAAATTGGTGAGGCATAGAGAAGAGTGGAGATGAGATGAGAGTGAGCCAAAGTAGCTTTGGCTGTTGGGGATAGGAATGTTTTAATTCTATAGAGGGAGCCCAGTTTTCTATGTACAGTTTTGATAGTGTTTATGTGATAATCAAAGGTAAGATTGTTATCTATTGTCACACCTAGTAGTTTGGTAGAAGAGTCAGGTGTTATGAGAGTATTGTTAATAGAAGAGATAGAAGTCCAGTGAGGGGATCTGGTAGTGGGTTTGAAAAGGAGGAGTTTTGTTTTTGGCATTAAGAAGTAGGCAGCGTTTTAAGAACCATGCTTCCACTAAATGGAATACATTTTGTGTAACATTTTGAAGCTCTGGGATGGTTTTGCAGAGCAGATGAGTGTGGAGTCATCTGCATATTGTATGCATGTAGCTTGGGATTAGCTACTTGTAAGTCATTTATGAATAGGGAGAAAAGAAGGGGCCCAAGAATTGAGCCTTGTGGTACACCGAGGAGATTGGGAGAAGAGAGGAGAGTTTATTTTCCCAGAGTACCGCTTGTTTCCTGTTAGAAAGATAGGAGGTGAACCATTGGATGGTATTTGGTTCAATAGCAAGTGATTCCAAGATCTTTAGGAGAAGAGGGTGATTGACCATGTCAAAAGCTTTAGATAGGTCGATGAAAAGTGCAGAAGAAAGGGTATTATTATTGCGGTTTTGTTACTGCAATCAGTAAAAGAAAGGAGAGCAGTAGTAGTACTATGAAAAGGCCTGAAGCCATGTTGACAATGAGATAGTATGTTATGTTTAGTTAAGTGGGACATTAGCTGTTTGTGAATACATTTTCCATGATTTTTGCTAGTGGAGACAGGAGGGCAATGGGTCTATAATTAGAATATTCTGTAGAGTTTCCACCCTTGTGTATGAATAGTTTGGTTTAAAGCCACACTAGAAACCACTTTAGGCATAAAGGAAGGATTAGTACGTAAAGATACCCTATCCTTATGGAAAATTCAAGAAAGGCTCAACCGCCATAAGGGCCTGTAATTCAGAAACCCTTCTTGCAGAGGTAATGGCCAACAAAAAGCAGTCTTCCATGATAAATATTTCAACTCAGCAGTAGCTGCAGGCTCAAAAGGTTGTAGAGTGAGTTTCTCCAACACAAAATTGAGATCCCAAGCAGGAGTAGGAGCTCTCGTGGGGTCTTATATTCTTTGCCCCTCTAAGGAATTGCTTAAACAAAGGATGAGAAAACAATGGTGGGTCACAGTCATAGTGAGCAGAAATTGCTGCAGCATGAACCTTAATAGAAGAGAAGGACAAACCTTTGTCCAGTAACTCAGTAAGATATTGAAGAGCCACACTTAAATTAGGCTTAGAAACATCAAATTCCTTTGCTGCACTCCAAAATAAAAATCTCTTCCATTTATCTGCGTACACTTTCCTTGTACTAGGCCTTCTGGCCTCCAAAATAACATTCAAAACTTGTTGTGGAAGCTGAGACCCTCCAGGGTTTAAAACAGAATATGCCAGGCTGTTAGGTGAAGAGAGTGAAGTTTGACATTGAGTAAATGACTGTTCTCCTGAGACAGGTGTGGAATCGAAGGCAAAGGCCATGGAGGCTCCCGTACCAGACTTCTCAGTAATGGGTACCAGTGCTGTCGAGGCCAATCTGGAGCTATTAAAATTTGGCTTGTCCTGTCTGACCTTTAGGAGTATCTTTGGGAGGAGAGGCAGAGGTGGAAAGGCATACACATGAAGACTGCTCCAATTGAAAGAAAGAGCATCCACTTTCCAAGCTGTGGGATGAAACCTTTTGTGCAAAACTTTGGCAGCTGGTGGTTTAGTGCAGAAGCGAACAGCTCTATGTCTGGCGTTCCCCATAACACTGTCAATTTCTGAAATACATGAGGTTCCAATTTCCACTCGTGACGATCCATAATTTGTCTGCTTAACACATCTGCTAAGGAGTTCTGTGCTCCCTGGCAGAAACCTTGGCCGAAGATTGAGCTGTAAAGTGAGAGCCCTGTCCCACAATATCATGGCTCGTCTGCATAGAGGATAAGAATGTGTTCCCCCTTGCTTGTTGATGTACCACATGACAGTTGTGTTGTCTGTTAGAATCAACACCTGCCCTGGAAGGAAGTAAATCCTTGAAAGCTATTAATGCAAATTGGACTGCTAACATCTCCTTCAAGTTGTTATGTAGATGTTGAAGACTGGCAGGCCACCTGTCTTGTATCCACATTTTCCATTTAGATGAGCTCGTCAAGCATTGTCTGAGGCATCTGTCGTTAAGAATATGACTCGCCTCTGGCCGGGTCACAGAGAGTCCCTTGTTTAGGTGACATTCCTGAGCCCACCACAAAAATTCCTTTTGAATGCAAGGTATTATTTGAATGACAGTGTCCATATCCTGGCAGTGCTGTGTCCATACATTTTTGAGATACCATTGTAGCTTCCTCATATGCAGTTTGGCATTGGGAAGCACCAGAATACAAGATGCCATGAACCCCAAGGCTTGAAGGACTGTCCTTGCAGTCAGCCTGGACTGATGAGACAATTGATGGAAGTAAAGAGAAAGATTCTTTTGTTTGTCCGGGGTCAAAAAGGCCATCTGGGATGCTGTATTCAGTCTCACACCCAGAAAGCACATGTCCTGAGAGGGTACTAGACTGGACTTTATTTCATTCACAGAATACCCCAGGCATCTTAGCACTGCTATCACACATTGTAAATGAAGAAGAAGTTCGTCCTTTCCTTGTGCCAGAATCAGGCAATCGTCCAAATAAGGATAGATCTGTATTCCTCTTAGCCTGAAGAAAGCTATCACTGGAGCCAGAACTTTCGTGAACACTCTGGGCGCAGTAGATAAGCCAAAGGGCAATGCAGAGAACTGATAATGAGAAGTCCCAGCTCGAAAACGCAGATACTTCCTGCAACTTAGCCTGATAGGAACATGAAGGTAAGCCTCCTTGAGATCCAGAGTCACCATCCAGTGATCTTTGCCCAGCAGAGGTAAAAGCTGTTGTAACGTCAACATTTTGAACTTGGGAATGTCCAGATAAGTGTTGAGGATAGATAAATCCAAAATTGGTCTCCACGTGTTCCCCTTCTTTGGTACTAGGAACAGGCGAGAATAAAATCCTAGGCCCACTTCTGGCAGAGGGACCGGTTGTATGGCCCCTATTTGAAGCAACAGAGAAATTTGTTTGTGAGCCTCTAGTCTTTGCTGAGGAGGAACGTCTGGCATGCCTTTGAAAGGAGGCAAGGTATGGAAATAAAACCTGTAACCTTGGTGTATGATATCCAATACCCATCTGTCTTGGGTAATCAAACTCCAATTTTCCTTGAAGAGTGCCAACCTTCCTCCCAAAGGTGCTGCCAGGCAAGAAGGATCTGGCAGCTGAAAAGGCAGGTCATTGGGCCTGTTTACGAAAGGACTGGCCCTGCCCTCACCCGAAGATTGTGCAGGTGAACTCCTGTTCTAGGCCTGAAAGAGCTCTGAGCTCTGCCCTACCACGTCTAGATCTACCCCTAGACTGGGAATCATAAGAAGGGTACGTCCACCCCTTAGCAGGCCAATTCCTACTAAACTTCGGAGGCTGGACTTGCAAAAAATTTTTAGCTGTCTGCATAGACTTAGCCTTGTCTTCCATATTCTTTCAGACTGACTACACAGGAGAACCAAACAACACATCAGACTGTAAAGGAGCATCCAAAATCCTTGTCTTAACATGGTCAGATAAATTCTGATCCCTCAGTCAGGCGTGCCTGCGAAGAACTGACCCAGTGGCAGCCACCCTAGAGACGCAGGCCTGTACAGCATCAAACGCACATTGTAAAGAATGCTTACCTACCTGTTCAGAGACATGTACCAAATCTTGTAATTCTTTACACTCAATACCTTCCGCCAGAGCATCTACCTTAGACTTCAATTGAGAAAGAAGATAATTTTGATATTTCAACATGTGAAACTGGCAATTCAAAGCCCTCATAGCTAAGGTGGAAGAAGTATAGACTTTCTTTCCCCATCTATCCAAAGCTCTGGCCTCTTTATCTGGAGGAACCGGATTTTTTAAACAGAGGCCTTAACACCTTTAGGCCCTGACTAACAGTGTCTGGGGCCATCCTAGGACTCTTATAAAGATATTTATGAGCCTCAGGCACCCTGTAATACCTATCCGGTTTAACAGGAGCAGGAGGCAAAGAATCAGGATTAAGTGAAGCCTCTGCAAACACATCTTCCACAACATCCAGAACAGGAGGTATAGCCAAAGGCCTATGCTGGGGCAAAACAAAAATTCCCTAAGCCTTTTCCTGGAATCAGAGAAGTCCTGACCTTCCCACTTAAAATGCTCCCTCATGGAATGAAGAGTCTCTGAAAAGAAAAATCCTCTGGAGGAGAAGCAGAAGGAGTAGAATCATCTACATCAGAATCAGAATAAGGAGAATACTCCTGCAAGTCTTCAGCCGAAGACTCTGAAACATCAAGCCTGCTCAAAACTCCCCAACTCTGGTTCCACCCTAGGCCTCTTATCAGGAGGGTGCATAGAACCTCTAATCAATGTAATTAAATCTTCTGCCATTTTAAGCATTTGCTTCTTGGGCAGAACCTGAAGACTAGGAGTGACACCAACAGAAGCTAAACCTGGCCTGCCTCTGGGAGAAGCCTTAGAAACAGAAGGAGGGCCTAACCACCCTAGGAAGGAAGTGAGGAGTATAGTAACCTGAGAAGCCCCTTCAGCCTGACCTGCCTCCTGAGAGGCCACATCCTGCAATATCAAAGTTTCCCCTGAGATCCAGAAGTCTCCGTGGAACCACCGGTTCCACTGACGCCACTAAAGAAACCGTGTCTGGTTCGGACGATCTTCTAACCTGGGTTTAGTTGCTTTGTCTTGCGCTTTGAAAGCGGCCGGAGCATCCGACGGCAATTTTAATTTCACCGCTCAAGACCAACCTGGCACAATCTAACCTTCGCAATAGTCGCTTATTGAACCTAGCACAAAGGGCACCCAACAACGCGTGCTCAGGCCCCAAACAAGGAATACACAAAGTATGATAATCTCTATGCGGGATCTGTTTCCCACAAGAAATACAGTTATTCACTTTTTCTGACATCCGTAAACCACTGAGGCAAGAAAAACTAAAATATTAACGGGTACTTAGCCAACTTACGGTCTGAAACTCCAAATCGAAAAATTCAGAATGCCAACTGGCACTTGCGCTGTTCTGCATCGGGCCATGCGGCAAAAAGACTGAGGAGCGCGTCATGCGAGTACCCTGCGCCCCGATGTCAGTAACGCCTTTACCCGCGCAATCATTTGGGATGTTTTTTGTTATAAAGGTTTTGGAAGTAGAAGTGGTGGTAATTTGAGACATGATGAGAGGAGGTTGGAAGAGATTATAGTGGTAAAGGGTGGGGTAGGTATAATTATAGGATGACGAGGCTAGAAGGTAAGTGTTATAGGATAGTTTAGGGATAGAGAGGAAGGGGATATGTAGTGTGGGGAGGATTTGGAAAAAGAAAAATTAAGGAGGTAGAGTAGCAAGTGAGGTAGTAGTATGTGATAGGTGTGTTATGAAGGGGGTGTGGACTGTGAGGTATAAGTGTAGTAGTGCGTGGGGTGGGTGGGATAAGGGGGTAGGGAGGGGAGCGGGGCAGAAACAGACAGAGGAGTGGGAGTGTAGGCAATCAGCCCAGCTGAGGAGCAGAGGCACTACTTAGTTTGAAAAGAGTGATTATAATGTAAAGTAAGAGTAAGGAGTGAGACAGGAGTGAACTCAGAGGTAACTTAGTAGAGTATCAGCAAGCTTACAAAGAGTACAAGAACAGCTGGTGTAAAAGCGTGTAATTTGTAAGTCGAGTTACTTACTGCAGGAAGAGCTGCCCGAGCAGGGAGGACAGCAACCAGGACTTGCCGAGCGTGGAAAAGATGGCGTCAGCTCGATTGTGGGTATATTTATAAGGTTTGGGAGGTAATAGGTGGTAGTGGGAGGGGAGATAACATGTAAGGTGATAACTGGAAAACCCGTGAGAAAGGCAGGGTTAGTACACAATAGGGGAGGAGATTAGGTTAAAGGAAGAGCACCGTGTGATTAGCCACGGGTGGTAGAAACCACAGCGGAGAGAAGGAGAGGAAACAATCAGCGAGAAAAGGTGAAAAAGTTAGGAGAAATAGATATGTAGAGTAGAGGGATAGTATCAAAGTAAAAAGCAGGCAGTGTTTGTAATGTGGAGCAGATAACTGCAAAAAGGAAAGTAGATAGGCAAAAAGGTAGGGATATAGGTAGGGAAGGCGGAGAGCCCAAATTATAATTTGGATAAGCAGAGAGGGTAGAGAGGAACAGTAAGTGTGTAGGTGAAAAGTGTAGAGGGAGGAAGGGTTTAGCAGAGGAGGATATAGAATGTTATAGAGTGTAGAGGACCCAGTGAAAAGTAGGGCAGACAGGTAGCAAAAGAAATAGAAATAGAGTGGCGGACAGGCTGGGAGAGGGACAACAGAGGCCCCGGAGGAGGGTTGGCTGCTGTCGTGACTCAGGAGACTCTGCTAACCTAGCAAAAAGAGTACAGTCTTTAGTTAGCTCTAGCAAACATACTTTGAGTACAGAGTTCCTGGGTGTGCTTCACAGAGAGCTTTGTTCCTGGGTGTTATTCAGCAGGAGCTGGTAGGAGAGCTACTTTGCAGAGACAGAGAATACCAAGGAAGAACAAGGCAGGGCAGTAGCTGGTAGTCAGAGTAGAAGTAGGAATTCAGAGTTTGAGTACAGAGTTCCTGGGTGTGCTTCACAGAGAGCTTTGTTCCTGGGTGTTATTCAGCAGGAGCTGGTCGGAGAGCTACTTTGCAGAGACAGAGAATACCAAGGAAGAACAAGGCAGGGCAGTAGCTGGTAGTCAGAGTAGAAGTAGGAATTCAGAGTTTGAGTACAGAGTTCCTGGGTGTGCTTCACAGAGAGCTTTGTTCCTGGGTGTTATTCAGCGGGAGCTGGTAGGAGAGCTACTTTGCAGAGACAGAGAATACCAAGGAAGAACAAGGCAGGGCAGTAGCTGGTAGTCAGAGTAGAAGTAGGAATTCAGAGTTTGAGTACAGAGTTCCTGGGTGTGCTTCACAGAGAGCTTTGTTCCTGGGTGTTATTCAGCGGGAGCTGGTAGGAGAGCTACTTTGCAAAGACAGAGAATACCAAGGAAGAACAAGGCAGGGCAGTAGCTGGTAGTCAGAGTAGAAGTAGGAATTCAGAGTGCAGGAAGAGCTGCCCGAGCAGGGAGGACAGCAACCAGGACATATGTGGTGGGTGAACACTTTGGATACTGAGGGTGTTGTGGAATCCAAGTTGAACATGCCTCCAGATGGCAGCAGCATGACTCATATCTTCACCATTGAGAATGCTGACACTGCTCCTTCACTGTCTTGAGTGTAGCTATGCTGGAGGCTGGGTGTTAGGGTAAGGCTGCCACACCAAGTTGGCCAGCATGCCCTCAATCCAGTGCAGGTGGCGTTCATAGTTCTGATGTACAATCCTGCTCACTATGCCCAGCAGTTCTGCCTAGGTGACAATGCGCCCACTACCACTGCTTCTGAGACAGTCCCACCTGATGCCACAGGTGGTGCAGGGGCAGCAAAGAGGGCACCACAGATCTGGGTCCAGAAGTGCTAGGATCCAGTGCCACAGCCAGTTGAGACAAGGTAGGTGGATCACCCAGAAATGGCCTACCCTGACATATTGTAGTAATGGAGGTATAGCAATAAGTATAGGTTAATTGTAAATAAATCATTGTTAGTAATAGCAGCGTGGCAGAACATTGGAAATAACCCAATTACATATCGATGCATATTATGTGAAACACAACAGTAAATAACAGAACAGTCAGAATATTAACAGCATGCCAGTAACAGTTACAGCATAACACCAACAAAATAAGTAATTTAACAAGTTATGTTAATGTGCAACCATTATAAAACAAAACAATAATAAAATACATGTCCCAAAATACAGTTAATGAGTTAATATTAAACTATAACCAATGAATAACAATAAGAAATAAATGAAGATTAGGGTTGGGACTAGAGAGGAAAAACAGCCCATTAGTAACATTTCTGGTTATTTATTTGACAGCACTAGTACTATCTACTCTATGGGTCTGTACTTTGTTTATGTGTACAGTGACTATAAGTTTCCTATAGCTGATTTAGCACATAAATGCCTCTCAAACTATTTGCATGGGATACTATGGGCCAAGCAGTAACAACTGTGGGTACACAACTACACAGAACACTTGTACATCAGGTGGACCTATATAAATACCAAGGTGTTCTGTAGACTGATTTGGTGATACTTTGCAATCTAGGTAATCATTTCCATTGTAATCTTGTTACAGATGGATTACACACATAATCTGAAATTGTGACACTCGAGAGACAGGTATGTGTACAGTACAGATACTAAGTCATCATGCCTGGGTTGGCAGGCATGGGAATAGAACCCAATAACATTGACTGCAGGGGGCATCTGCATAGGAATTATTAATTGGCTGCAGCAACTTTTAACAAATACTGCAGGCATACAGCCATACCAGGATTACACATTTTATTTCTGATTGAACATTGCTGATGAACATATTCTTGATAACAATTTTAACAGTCTGTGACATCTAAACACAGAATGATCTACTCAAAATATGGGCTACCTCACCCATTTACCTGTAGTTCCCGTGGAGAGAGAATTTGTGAGCATTATGTGACTGCTACTGTAATATTTACTGGTACATACCACTGGATTCAAATCCTGGACTGTGTGTGGCAAAATTAACTGTATACAGAGCATTTAACAAATTGGGCTACTGAATCACTCCTGATTACTAACTGACAGATATTTACCTAGAGCTCACCTACAACCATAATATGACCTGGTAGTATTACTACAGTCTTATACTAGACTGCAGTGACAGTAGAACACACATGCATGAAATACAGGCCTAACGCAGATAGTAGGCAAGCTAATTTCAGTATCATATCTGTAAAGTGAACAAACAATATCAACTCATGGAGTAGGCTACCTCACCCATATACCTTTATTACCTGCGCTCTGTGGATGTCAGAGCATTATGTGACCAATATTGGCCTAGAGACAACCTTGAACAGTACTTATATAAGTTAACCAGTACAATTTGCAGCCATTAGATTTGCATTCTATGGCTATTACAGTGTTATACTTGTCTGCAGCACCTTACCTTACAATCTCAATGCATACAACTCTACTGCAATGCTTATGACAACACAATCCTAATCCACACCATTTTCCTAGGTGTTATTGGTATTGTTCCATGTTTTTATTGCACTACATTTGGCATTATTCGTTCATTGCAATACAGCTCTAATTCCACATTTATTGCACTACAACCTTTACTGTATACACTTTAATGTGGTTATTGGTATTGTTTTATGTTTTTTTTTTTTTTTGCAGAACAGTTGGCATTTATTTATTGCAGTACAGCTCTAAGTCTACATTTATTGCACTACAGATTTTACTGTATATATTTTCATGCAGTTATTGGTACTGTTTCTTTTCTTTTTTTTTTTTTGCAGAACAGTTGGCATTATTCATTTATTGCAGTACAGCTCTAATTCCACATTTATTTCACTACAAACTTCAGTGCATATACCTTAATGCAGTTATTGGTATTGTTTCCTGTTTTTATTGCAGAACAGTTGGCATTATTCATTTATTGCAATAAAGCTCTAATTCCACATTTATTGCACTAAACTTTACTGTATATACTTTATTGCAGTTGATGCTTTACTCTCTCTTGCTTATTTCACTAATGTTAGCATACTACATCCATGCTCACTGCACTCATGGTGCGACCTGGCCAAGCATCCTGTCTGCGACTCAACATTGTGGAACCTCTTAGCTGCAGCTATTAGGAGAGAAGCACACCATTATGCATACTAGCTTTGCAGACATTCAGATTGCATATTGTTAAAACAGAGGTAAAATTACTTACATACTTGTGGGGCATTCCCTGCCCAAGCTTCTTGAACCCAGGTGTCCAAGAGTCCCCTCTTTCATCATTTCAGGTCATCATGGTGGTAACTACACTGCTCACCTGTGTGGAGGATATCAGTAATGCTGGTGAGTTATCTGGTTACCCGGTCCCAGGCTTCCGCCTTACACTCAGAGCCCTGGAAACCTCCCTGCAGCAGCCAGTCATCATGGTTTTTAACTAGAAGTCCAACCATAACCCTGAACTCCAGAATGCTCCAACTCTGCACCCAAAAGCATGCACCTTCACCAACACCAGCATAGTGACCATCACGGAAAGAACTTCAATGGATTCTGATGTATTCTCACCTATTTGGCTTAATATAGGCTGTTTTCCCACCCTTACACATCATTGGGCTACATTCAAAAAAGTGCCACGTCACTTATCACCACACAAACCAATGCAGCTGAGCTGAGAAGTATGAAAACTCGCAGAACCATAGTCTTAGCAGAGCTTAGCAGTGCGCAAACCAGCAATGCAAAGCCAAGCAGTGCACAAACATTGGCAGCTATTATCATGTTTATGCACTGCTTAGCAGGTCTAAGCACAGTTGAGCAGAGCATAGTAGAGCATAGCAGACCCATCTTCTATAACAAAAATGAATAATATGCATATTAAAATTAAATGCATATTTTCCCTTTCATGTATTCAAACCCTGGACCTATTGCACATGAAGCCATAAATCTACCCATTTAGCTATGGGGATATTAAGAAATCCAGTATATATTCACATGTACCACTGAGCTACCTATAAACAGTGCAGTGAGGTGCAACCATGCTTAGACATGCTGAAACACACCTGTAAATTAATAATTAATTGTATTCAGTTTCTATTTTTATATGTCTGGCATGTGTCTGCTATCTTATATGTGAGCATGGCTTGGTATTGCTGCACTGCACACCATGCAAACATGCTTAAAAAAATAAAATAAAATAAAACAAAAGAAAAGAAAAAACATAAAAATAACACAAAGGACATTGCAGCAAGTCTCATACTCACCTGCAGACACTGTTAGCACTACACCTCTCCCTACACGGATTTAATAACCTTATTCCTCTGCTCTCCCTTGGCAATGCACCATCATTAATATGCATGGCGTGCTGCCAAGAGAGAACCATGACCAAGGACATGGATACATTCCATGTGGGCTCTACACGGTGCCTACACGGATTTTCATTAAATCCTGAGTAATGATTTAAATAACATATGTTATGCCAGCCTTATTCGTATATTAATCCGCATTCTCTTGACTACTACACTCAAATAAATCAACCCTAATCAATATAATCAACATGATAACAATAATGATAATAATAATAATAATAATAATAATAATAATAATAATAATAATAATAATAATAATAATGGACTACTCAGATGCAGTTATTTTAATTGCTGCAGACCTCTGGCATTTGAATTACAAAGTTTCTAATTTGGTAAGGTATCCTTTTCATATACAATCAAAATATATCTAACTTAAAAGTCACAATTTCATCAACTTAGTACACAATATTTGCATGCTTATAATTGTAATATGGTGTTTCGACCATGGCTTAGTCTAACATGTTATATAAATATATTTAACAATTTTCTGTATCCCCTACACCCCCCTACTTAAATATACTAACTCCTGGGTCGCACTATACAGACAAACACACAAAACCACCACCACACACCTACATTCCCCTTGCGCACACACATCACAGTCACAACACACATTGACACACACTAAAGCCCCTAACCAACACCCTTAAACATACATACTTACCTTAACTTCCATTCAAACACCACAACACCAGAAGAGCTACTTCAACATCTATGAACGTCAGGATTTTGAAATTCGCGCTTCTGGGGTTTCAGTATTTAGAACTTTCGGCTTTATGATATCGGGATTCTGAAATTCGGTATTTCAGAATTTCGAGATTATAAAGTGTTCCCGTTTAAATATATAAGCAACTAAAGGGAATTACAGATTTCTCAATGAGATGTTCTTTTCTTTATCACTCAAAACTATAATAAATTTACCATATTGTACTATAATACAGATTTCCATTCATACTATACTAATACATGCTATTTAGACATTGTAAATTTAAACATTGTTAACCACAATTCCTTCCTGTTGTTGTTGGTACTAGTTAGCCCCTTTATGACTACACAGCTTTCCAGGATAGCTTCATTCCCTTTCTTGTCATTTCTAAATAATGTATTATTGAAAGCACAGATAAACACACTGTGCATTTTTTGTCATAAAAACGTTATACAACTGCCTCTCTTACCTCAACTGTACATAATAAATAAATTTCCAAAGAACATTTTCTGCTATAAACCCAGTATCTTCATCCTATAACTTTACAACCACTGTGGCTACTCCCTAAGATCCTTGCAAGCACAGGAAGTTCTTAGATCTGAATCACCACCTCATCTACATTTGTAAATGTTGACAATCTATCAAAAACACCTTCAGTATGGCAGCAAAGGTCAATATGTCTTTACCTTTTACAGTCCTTAATCTAGTCTATGGATTGCATTCATTGTTGAAATGTGGCCTCTAAGTATTCATGGTCAATATACACAGGCTGTCCATTCACTGCATACTTCCTTCCCAAGTTGCCATTACCAGCAAAAAATGTGTTCCTTTTAGAACATGGCACAAACTGTATTAAACTATTTCTAGGTGTCCCATATTTTTTGTCAATTTCACCCAATGGTACTTGTATCACTTTATCAATATCTAGTACATTATTTCAAAAGCATTCAAAGTACACTATCTTGCTTTTTATATAGTGCAATAAGTCCACAGGTTCCTCTCCTACTAGCACTGTAATCGATCTCAAAATTTTCCTCCAAATGTTATTTTTCATTGATTATAAATGTTATTCCTCATAGTCCATATCCTAAGCTGTTTACATATCTTTTCAAAAATCTCAACATCTTCCTGCATAATTGGAAGCATGCTGACCTATCTGAACTACTGATTATGTAGAAAAACAGTTTTGTAATGTCAACCCCTTCCAAATGCTACACATAACCTGACAGTCCTTTAAGCTGCCAAAAGTCGTATTTAATCTCTTTCAGCCCCCTCAGTGATTTATTTACATTTAGTTATATTATCCTTTATATGCCATCTTCATGTCCTTTCAACTTGCATTACACATCCCACTCCATATCTCAACTCATCTACTCCAAACTTTTTTCTGCAATATTTTCATATCCATCATTCACCATATCTCACCTTCACATATTGCTATCTAATGCAATACCGCAAGTGAAATGCAGCAAAATATCTGAAGAAAATTAAGACAAGGGTAAAAGTTGAACACTTGAAGGGATCATTTTCATATATTGCATGGACTTCCTTCAAATGAGGTTTAAGGTATTAAACAGTGGACACTCTGGTTTATTCAAGGTCATTCTGTTTGTTGGTGGCTAGTTGGCATTTCAGTGGAACCTTTTTACAAATTAGCTTGATTGTTGTTTGGGATATTTTTCACTTACCCTAACATTAAGTTGTTTTATAAGCTGAGATGCCTTGAAAAATATCCAAACTAGCCATTTATGCTCTACTGACAAGCCCATAAAATTGTGCATCATTATAGACTTTAAAAAAGTAAAATGTCAGAGGACATTTAGATGCCTTAGAGTTGAGGACATGAATGATATTTGAATATATCCCATGAGTCTCCTTTAAATGAGGAATAATGTATTACACAGTGAAGACTCTCGTCATTTTGGGGGTCTTTTTGTTTGTTGATAACTTTTAGGCTCTTTGTGTGACCCTTTTATCCATTGTCTTTTTTCTAGGAAGTGGAATATAATAAGTCCATTTTTCCATTACCATTACCATGAAGGGTGAAATGGTTGGAGTAATATTTTTCATTATAAGAGGAAGAAGGTTGAAACATATAAAACAAGAGATTTATATAGTAAAGAAACAAAAAGAGCTATATACATGGATCAGTGCTTAGTCTATTTAAGCTGTTTGCATTTCACGTTGGTAGTAAAAGCTATGTTAGGTCAATACAAATTGTTCTCCTTTAGGTGAAGAACTGCAAGAGAAGAAGATAAAAAGAATAAGAAAAATAATTGAATGTTGTAGAAGGTTGGTCTTGTGGAAAGGATGTGTGAAAACTGATTATAAGTGAAAGACGGGGTAGAAAAATATATAAATACAATTTTGTGAAAAGCCTAGTTGGAATAGTTAAATGAATAAGGAAGATTTTAAGAAAATAGGAATGTCTTATGGAATTCATATAGTGATGATTTTGTAGTAGAGATTGTCTATTAAAACTGCTAGTAAAGAATGAAATGAAATGTAAATTAAAACAGAAAATAGTTTGTATCCAGGATGTGGTGTTTAAGAAACAAAAATCATCTTTTTATCTCTGTCCATGGTGTGATATTATAGGAATGATTTCACATTTTTAAATGTATCAAGAGTGAAAATGTTTTCAGATAACCTGGCTCAATATACATCTTTAATTAAATGACATACAGAAAAAAAAATGCATATTACAGTTATTCTAAAAATATGTGTGATCTAGTAAAATAAACTGAATGGGCTTTCTGGTAAGGGCATTGTAAGGAAAGTTGTTATAACCAAAATGGAAAAATGAAGAAAGTGTTCTAAAAGTTTTAAAAGTGTTGTGTGCATGCTTTTTTTTCCATGAAGAGGAGTCATGAGTTTTATTTCATTGGTTAGTTGAAATGGCTGTCTAGCAATCTATTGTCTGATGTTGTTTTGGGATTTGATTTGGCCATGCGGTAAACTGATTTGAATTTGGCATGTGGTTTGGTGATTTTAATAAAGAACTCCTACTCTATTTAATGCATGCCATAGGATCTTACTTTGGTTTAAAGTTTCATCTGGAGGCCGGCACACCCAGAAATGCAGCATGCCTGTTATGCTGTACTGGTGTCAGTACTGGAAAATAAATGCAAGTACCAGGTCTATATTTGGTTCATTTAACCAATTTAGCTAAAGAATATTAGAAATGAACTGTGGTTCCTCTAACCAAGTTATCCTCAAAATATTTGGACCTGATCCTGCAGTAACAACCAACCATATTTTTAATTAGTTTTTAAAGCAACTAACACTTGGCCAACCCTATCACATCTATCGAATGTCCTGCATATATTTGAAGCCAATCCTGCATTCAAGTTTTAGCACTTATATCGTTCGATCCAGTTTTGTGAATTCTGTATTATTCATCATAGTGGCACTGCATCCTTTGTCTGCCTCAAATAAACATTTTTATCATTCAGTTTAATGTAGAAATTATAGCATACACACATTTTGTGGATGAATATTGTTTTGAGTCTCTGCACTAAATGCATCATTTCACAGTGGGTTATCTCTTTCCAGTTTTATGTTCCTCCCACATGGCATGCACATCTTCTTCTTCTAGCATGGAGCTAGTTCTTACAACCTTTTGAATCATTCAGATACGATCCCATCAGTCCATTAAAATTTTTTCTCTGTGTTTTTCTATTTTGACTAAACATTCCACACTTGCAACATGTTTTATCAGTCATACTGCTGCTGATTGCTTTCCATACCTTCTGTCTGCCTGTTTAGTTGCTCATATGTTTCTTTCAATAGTCATTAGTTTGATTTGCTTCATCTCTGCATGCAAATGGTGCTATTCTCTGCAAATATTATAATCAGGCAGTGCTCCTAGGAAAACATGTTACTTGAAACTGTGCACTATTATGTAGGGTTTGTAGTTAAAGTGATTTAATATACTAATTAATCCCTCCCCCCTTTTTGCAGGGATATTCTGAATAAAGAAGGTTTCTCAGATGTGGTTCTCCTCATCATGGACCACCCACTCAAACCTGTTCAGTTGAGATTTGATACATCAAATTTGCATCTCCAAAAAAGAAAAAAGTCTTATGTAGGGCCACATACTTTGACCAGAATAACTACATCTGAGTTGCCAAACCTTGGTGGTAAGTTATACATAATTTTCTCAATGTCCATTTCATCTTGCAGTATTGGCTAAATTGGGTTTTGGCAGGAAAATGCATGGCAGAATGAATATGTACTTAATATCTTACTAAATTATATGTTTATGCTGAAATAGCATTTAATAAAATTGACTTTTCTTGGTTGCATCTATACTGATAGTACAAAAAAATTAAATAACACCTTAGATTTCTAAATATGAAAAAATGTTCCTATTGTTGCAGCTATTTTGAGATTTGGACCTTCTTCAGAAGAAAAAAAAATCTTACTTGTGTTTGATTCTTCACCCCCAGTTTGGCACCATACAACTCCTAGAAACTGAAGGCACTAAAAAGATGATGATGAATATAATGTTTATTCTTAACAACAGTGTCATACGTCCTGTTCGTTTTATATTCACGGGAGTGGCTCTGCTTCCAGTTGCATGGAAAATGCATGGGTAACTATTTAAACTGTCAGGACCCACTTCAGAGAGTTCCATAGTATAGAGATTGAATGGATAAACAAAATAGATTTAGATATACAAAGTCCAAGATGTCACTTTCTCAGAATATTCCATTTTATCCAAGGTGTAGCAATCTCAGAATTAGTATATATAAGTTTCGGGGGGGAGGAGGATGCAAGTCGCCCCCCCCCCCCCCCCGGGATAGAGCAATGCTCGATGTTCACTTTTCTCCTGCATTTTTGGTCTTTTTTCTGGTGTATCAACATTCAACATTATGAGTGCCAACATTTCAATAGGGAGACAAAAGCATAGTCAGCCCAGCAAAAACACTCTGATAACATTTACCTTTTATAGGCATAGTTATATATTTAAACCGATCATTCATTTATTCAGTCAGCCAGCCAGTCATGTATTCCCTTTCTGGTATCTACTATGTCCTATTTAGGACTGTTGAGAAGTCAGAACCTATAGAACCTGTCCAGGTAAGAAATGGGTATAAGTCTTAGGAGTAATCCTGGATGGGATGCCAGTCCATTACAGAACACACACATATCCACATGCACACCTTCAAAATTAACCAAGACTAACGTGCATATAAATAGGACTTACTGGAACTATGATGCACTTCTAACTGCTTGTTTGTAGAATGTGCATGTTTAAGAGCATGCCCAGTTGGATCTACAGCTCTGCGTAACCAGTTGTTATGGCATGTATATTATTATTTCACATATCACCCTCCAGATGAATAAGTGTCAGGGGAGTAAGCAATAAATACAATAATGTGTCATAACTTTATACTGATTTTCAAAACAGCATTCCTTCATTATTGCCTTGTAATATTTAAGCAGCACAACTGATTCCTTTTAGTAATTTTTTTATGAAGCAGGTTTCTGGGAAATATGCAAGAAAATAAAACAAGTATAAAAAGTGTGATTAAGCAAGCACTGTCACAGTCAGGTAATACATGTGCATGTTATTTTGTAATATATCTGGAGTCTAAGAAATCTTATATTGTGTTCCATGGTTTCAAGAAGACCCTGCACTCTGTTCTCTGAGGCCTCCATGGTAGGCATCTCCCTGCTGTTAGACTGGCCACTTGTCAAATGTATAAACACCTTTAAAACCTGCCCACAAACCAAGACTGGCTACTGTTCTAATCCCTGGTGCAATCTGGGACTACAAGTGTGGCTATGCTATCACCAGCACATTACCCCATCAACACCCCCCCAATATACAAGGCAGGCAAACAGGCAAAGTGCCTTCATTCCTTATTCCTCTCCATGTCATTTTGTCCAGTCGGCTAAGCCACTAATCAGATTTGGATCTCCTGGGTAGTAGTTACGGGCTTTTATCACTCTTTGCCAACAAAACTGTCTGATCTTGTATATTATATATCTAGATTGCACAGACAAAGGGAAGGAAAATGTTTGGGTTCCTTCTTCAATGATATTGTGCGATCTTAGAGCTATTATAAATAAATCCTGAAATGTGATAGTCCACATTCTTACAGGACAATTTATTTTTTAGGGGGGGCCCTGCCCTCTGCAAAATAATTTTCTAAAGATTTTTGTTTGGTTTTAATGCATTTGGGCTATGATGGAACTGTTGGTAATACAGGCCACTCTGGCTTAAGATACTCCTTCAATTGAATATTAAGTCTTGGGTAGCCTGGGATCAGAATGTTGGTTTTCAACAGATCTGGACTTGTTAGACTTAAAACGCTACATTTGAGGTTAATAAAGTCATGATTTTACAGAGTTTGTCGGTTAAAATGACAATCAAGCAAACATACAACTATAAAAAAACATGTTCATACATTTGGAAAACACTAGAATTGTTCTTAATGTCTACGGTGTTTTGAGTGAATGTGCCTGAGATTAGGCCTTTGTGAAGCAACTCAGGGAATCAACGGACTGCTTAGTTATTGGAGACAGCTGTGATAGCTTCATATGTTCATAGATATATACTAGGCTAATGATCGGCAGGGACTTTATAAATTAGCCATGCAACCCAATCCAATTTTGTCCCTATGTATCATGGGCATTTAATAGGAGCAGGTATATTAGTTAAGAAACCTCTAGAGGTTATGTTGGGGGATAAGTTAGTTTGGGCATTACTGTCTACCTCTGTCTATCAGAGACATGGGGCTCAGACTCAGGGAAAATTTGCAATTTCCCATACATTCTAAAGCTTATGTTTAAAGAGGGTTAGGGATGGATTCTGCTTTGCATACATGGGGAGCCTGTTCCAGAGCATGGGGCTCTTCTAAGACATATATCTGGATTCCTATGATCTTACAATGATTACAGAAACAATAGGCCTGTTATATCTGATTGGTACTAAGAAGCCGTAAAAACTTGTATTGTCATAAAAGTCCATGAAGTACACAAACTATTAAATCTTACAAACTTGAATAATTCTGTGTCATAACAAGAAAAGTGCAGAAATCACAACCACAAATGCTTTTGCAAAATGACAAGCTCCTCATAACTCCTATATGAGGAGATTTCACACCTCCTTATGTATAGCTATGACTCTGAGGTTGCTCCAACTCAGAAAAAAATTATCACTCAAGAAAAAAATTTGCTCAGGAGGGATGAACATCAAATGGAATTGTTTACTACAAGCTGACTTCCTTTAAGCCATTCTTCTATCTTTATCTTATACACTCATTCATCCTTCCATTACCCTTTTTTCTATTTCTACACATTAGTTTGAGGCATTATTTCAATAGTGACAATCATCTAGAGCCAGTGTTCATGTTGTCATGTGGCTGGCCCTGCCACTGTTATTCTTTCATGCCACATATACACATGCAAACTCATACCGACGGCTAGTGCCAAATCCACTAACTGCATGTCTTTGGACTGTGGGAGGAAAGTGAAGCACTCAGAAGAAACCTATGAAAACATAAGGAGGATGTGCAGACACAGCAGAGAATGCACCCCAAGTGAGAATTGAACCAGAGAACCTTTTGGAGGTGGCAACATTAGCTGTTGCACCTGTGCCACCCACTCTCACTAAATATATGGATTAGTGAAGCTAAATTTGTTGGAGGTAGTACAGATGCTCTAGGACATACAACTGTATAACAGAATCATCTATCGCTTAGCGGAGTCAATATTGTCAAAATCTAAGAGATTGTCCTTGAGTATTGTGGTTTATTCTGTGAACTAACTTATATATTCATACCTTTAACTTATTTGAATGTGTCTGTAATGTACCCTTTCCTTACACGTTTATCTGAAAAGCAGAGTGCTAGACCTAGGAGTCAGGAGTCTGACCAGATAATAGATTAGAGCAGACACTGCCATACTGTCTTTTTTAAGCTGAGATATTCCAGATGAACCCTCACAAGGGAGTAGTACAGAGACAACACAACTACAGTGAGTGAAACCTCTGAACATAAGGTCCAATAATCAGTCAAATTTCAATGAGGCTAATCTCCATTCCTGCTGATCAGAATTCATAGATCTGTTTGCTTCTTTAACTACTCTAAGTGTTCCATTCAAGTTGATAAAACTGAGGATTTATTATCTCCCTTGCATTGGTTACTGCACTTGCCTCATCTAGAAGCACAGTACCTCAGCTGTGGACCTACTGAAGTTTCTCATTGCTTTTTTTGTAAACACCCATTACTTTACGCATACCATCTATAAGTAATACCACCTAAAATGAAAAAAAAATATATAAAAAAATAAGAATGCATCGCACTCAAAACCTATTTTAATGGGCACTGCTAACAGCTGCATTGATTTCAGATAAAACTCTGTGATGTGCCCATCACCTGAGTTATGCCATGTTGTAACCAGATTATGGGTTAATCTGGAATCATGGTGATACCTCAGTCCCCATCTTTCCCCCGTACTAGATGTGCACCTCCAAGGTAGAGTGAATGCCAGAGTTTTGCATGCTAGGGACTCATTGAGACCCTGAATGGGGGTTATGGGTACAGGAAGGCTGCTCTGCAGTGGTGATATGAGGTCAGCCTATACCTCCACAACAAGGTCCTGTAATCATACCTCTCAACCTCTTAGAGTAAGAAATCTGGACAAAGCTATAAAAAAGTGGCACAAATAGGGACAATTTTGAAATATTGCTCTTACAAACTTAGAAATTTAATAGAATAACAGGTTTTGCATTAGCATGAATTTTCTGAAGGGTATGAAGTCTAAAACTGAAATGTCTGTAATTATTTTCTAACTTCAGTCTTTACTGATTTGCCACTAATTTGCCAGAAAGCCACAATTTTATGAAAAATGGACCTAAAATATAAGGCAAACATCTGTACAGTCTGTGGAAATCTGTACGGTTGAGAGGTATGCCTGCAATGTTGGTAATGCGGGTGAGCCATCCTGTGACAGTGTTGCAGACAGTGTCATTGTGCCATCAAAATGTGCCATGTACATGGTGCCATCATATGGGAGTTGGCACAGAGGTAAAGGTTGTGAGTTGTAGTTCATGTGGTACAGGTTTGATTCCCTCAACACTTGTTTGCTTATTGTGTGACCTTGAGCAAGTCACTTAATCAGACACTACTCCTGGGTCACCCATGGAAAGGGACTATGTGTCCAATGGACTTACCTGGTTAACAAAGAGGATAATAATATAATAATAATTATTATTATATTATTATCATTATTATTATTATATTATTGTTGTCGCCATCATCATCATCATCATAATCATCATCATCATCATCATATACAGGAGGCTATTTGACATCAGCCATTAGCTCTCATTTTAAGCCACGGTGGTGCAGTGGTAGTGTTGTCACCTCACAGCAAGAGGTTCTCCTGCTCGATTCTCAGCTGGAACGCCTTCTGTGTGGAGTCTGCATGTCCTCCCCGCAGTTGAGTGGCGTTCGAAAGACATGCGTGAATGGGCGTGCCTTTGTTGAAGGTTGGGCATCGGGCTGACACCTCAGCACCATAAAAATCTACTGCCAATCATTAGTGACCGGAGTTCCACTGTGACGACCCCTAACTGGGAAAAGCCGAAAGAAGAACAACAACATGCTTGTTCTATCACCAGAAGAATCTGTGAAAGCATGACTATATGATACCTTTGGCAGCACTTACACATATGTCTATACTCTCTTGTGACATATACAGTGGTAAACAATGCTACATATGTATGGTCCCAAATGAACTGCACTATACCACAGACAGTTCTACTGGGTAATACTAAACTGATATTTCTCCTACTGTCTCTCAGGTGGTTGCTGCTTTCCCAGTTACCCATAGTTATGGGGACCGTGTCCCCCTCTCCAGATAGGGATAACAGTTCCATCTCTGTGAGTTGCTTCTGTGTTAGTCCTCAACCCAATGTGATGTGCATGCCCTTGGCCATATCCCATGTCTTCTCCTTTAAACTGGTTGCCCTTCAACACAACTGTTGCAGAGATCTTTTACTGATACTGACAGAAATTGTGACTGGCATCACTCCTTGCCACACCCAGTCCTAAAATATCATGTTCCCAGCACTTTTGCCTGCAGTAATAAATTTCCCTCCAGGCTGATGAACTTTTCCAACCACTGCCTGACTTGGGGACCTGCACACCTCTTGATTGTACATGTCAGTTGCAAATTTATGCACCTGTGAACACTGTCTCCCTTCCTACAGTTCTGCAGCAGGTTATCCTGTCCCTCTACTGCTGTGAACAGTAACCCCCATGCAGTGTTTACTTATCAGCATGGGCTCACTCAAAGCCACAAATGGCTCAACTGGCACCTGCTTCCATTCCATCATCTGACTCTGAGGATTTGAGGAACAGGAAAAAGTTATTTTACAGTATCTGGCACTCCCCACCTTAGATGTTATTAACACCCAATACCATTTATTTGAAAAACGGTTCACATTTGCTCCAACCTCTAGAATAAAACTTGGCAGACAACTTAAATAAATTAAAAGTAATCCCTAGATAGTTGAATTTGGTGCTTTTGTTTGCCAATAAATTGGCGTGACCAATGGACGTCCAGAGATTTGTTAAAAACAATACCTTTAACCCCCTCCCCTCTTGTTTCTGTTTGTGAAGTTGTTTGAGAGATTGTACAAGTCTAATATTAGAAAAATAAGTACTCAAAAACATGTTGTTTATTTCATAATTTAATTTAACCATGAATGAAAAGGCTTTGTTACAAAAGCTTATTTTTGACAAATCTGTCAGAATTATGAAACTTAACAAAGAAGTGGTATAGTAACTAGGGATAATTTAGACTATGTTGGCAGAACAGCATGATTTTTAAATGATGTCCAACAGTACAGTCCTTATTTATATACATTTTTTACAGAAGACAAAACCTTTTATAACTATCATTTTTGATATACTGAAGGTGCATTCGGATACCTATGACCTGTCTTACTGGCCAATTGTTTTGGCTGCTGGGTAAAAAACTGACACTTTCACAAAATATGTTGATGGATGATTAAAAATATTCTGTGGAAGTATTGCCTCTATTCTTAAAGATTCTTGAAATTTTATATAAATTATTTGAAACTGGTCTATGACCACCCATCAAATGGAAAAATCATCACATGGACCCATCTGAAATGCTAAACTTCTCAATAATGTATTGAAGACCCTTGTACTATTGATGTTAGATCTCTCTTACACTTTATGGAATATATAATAAATAATAGTTGTGTGTTTACTGGAGACTACTTTAAACAGGTAAGTGATGTGGCCATGGGAGAGGTGTGCACAATCATTTTTCCAGACAGTGCAGTGATGGTTTGAAAACATCATACTTTCATTTTAATTTTTGTATGTAATTAGAATCCATATTTGAGATTTTTGGATATTTTTTTTATTGTAGACAGGTCCTGAAGATGAAGTGATTCCCTTACCCATCTTCAAAGCACTATATAATTTCTGAGGTTTAATCATAATTTTTTCAAGGGATAGCTTACACTTCTTAGACAGAATAGTTGACTAAATTTATAGACAGAGGTAGGCTTGTGTTAAGCATTTATAAAAAATCTACCTTTTCTGACTAGTGTTTGCATTTTAGTAGTTGCCATCCCTACCCATAGAAGTAAAATTTAGTACAAGGACAGAGAGTGAAGATTTCAAAGATAGCATTTGAAGTTGACTCATTCCTCTATGAAATGGATAAGTTAATTGTAGGATTTTATGAAAGATGTTATCCTGATTATTTGTTGGAACAGACAGTGATATTAAAGCTGGCAGGTGTTCAGGTTTAGACCTGTTTTGAGGCAGACCACACCACATGAGAAACTGAGTTTATTACTACAACTATTAAGGTTGGGGCTAATACCCCTTTTGAGATAGTGATGATTTTACATTAGTCTGGATTTCAGGACTATCACTGAGGTCATTAAAAATACCGGACTATATTCAATCGCTTTGGAGTTAGGTATTAGAAAATTCTCCCTTTTTGTTTATACAAGGAATCTAAATAAAAGAAATGGTTTTAAGGTAATAAGAATCAGGCTATTTCTCATGGGGGCATGTTTAAAAGTAGGATGTGTAGTCAGTTTTCCTGTATTAATAAGACTTAGAGAGGAGAGACTGTACAAAGTCAGTGTTATGATTGCCCTGTATGAAATAAGCGACAAATGGGGTAGTCCATTTAGCTTCTTGTTAGACCAGTAACTCTATGTGGTAAATATAGAAAGGACTTTGAGGGAAGGAGTGGTCATCATCATCATCATCATCACCCCCTTTTTCCCATTTTCTACATGGGGTCGGGGTGTCATATCACTTGTTACCATCTCTTCCTATTCAGTGCCACTCTCTCACCTTCTTCGACACTCATGCCTGACTGTCACTGGTCTTCTCTCACACAATCCATCCACCTCTTTGCTGGATGCCCTAATTTCCTCTTGCCTTCTTCCTGTCTGTCCCAAATGTTCTTCACTAGATTGTCTTTTGGTTTCCTGTGCATGTGACTAAACCACCTTAATCTGTTTTCTTTGACCTTTTCTGCAAGTTGAGCTACTTTGGCTTCTGCTCTTATATCCTCTTTATTTTGTCTGCTCCATAGTGTGCATCCTAAAACCCATCTCAGGCACTTCATCTCCATCACCTCTAGCTTCCTCATCTGCTAAGCCTTAACTGACCTGGTTTCTGTGTCATACAGTAATACTGGTCACACCACTGTTTTATACGCCTTACTTTTCAGCTTCTTTGGCATCTGTCTGTCATATACTACTGGAGACAGTCTGTGCCAGTTGGCTGCAGCCCCTCTGATTCTAGCTTTGACCTTCTCATTCAGACTTTCTTTCTCCTCAACCACCCCTCCCAGATACTTGAAGCTGGCAAGAAATATGACAAGGTTCCAAGACAGCTGATTTGGGCAGTCTTGTGGTGGCTTGAAGTCCCAGAAACATTGGTACTATTACTGAAAGTGATGTACAAGGACCCAATGACGCAAGTACAAACAGTGTTTGGTCATACAGAGGGATTCCCAGTGGGAGTGGGTGTGCATCAGGGTTCAGTTCTGAGACCACTACTGTTCAAACTGGTGATGGACTTCATTAACAAACAGGTTGGAGGGGACAGATCAACAAACTTGCTATATGCAGATGATGTGGCAGTACAAACAAACTCTGAGCTAGAACTACATCAAAGGGTAGGGGAATGGAATGCAAAACTTAAGGCACATGGGATGAAACTGAGGACAGACAAGACAACTGCCATGGTAGCAAATGGGAGAAATAAGAATAAGCTGAAAATCGAGACAGAAGAGGAAATAGTGCAAAAGATGAACAGCTCCAAGTATCTGTGAGGGGTGGGTGAGGAGAATGGAAGTCTGAAGGAGACGGTCAAAGCTAGAATCAGAGGATCTGAGCCAACTGGTACCACATGTCAAGGGTGGTATATCACAGAAAAACGGTAATGACACTGAAGAGTAGAGTGCAGAAAATGGTGATGTGAATGTGACCAGTACCGCTGTATGGCACACATACCTGGGCAGTAAAGACAGAGCACATGTGGAAGCTAGACATAATGGAGCTGAAGTGTCTGAGATGAGTAGAACAATATGCACTTCCAGAACAGATGAAGAAAGGAGGACATCAGAGCAGAAGCCAAAGTAGCTCCAGGGATTCACCTATCATTTAATTCAATACCCCCTTCGGCATGTATCTAACCAGACACATTTAACAGGTGGAACGTCCGCAGGGGCTCCTCACTAAAAGAATACAAGGCATAAAGGATGGCACTGTGGTGCAGAAGTAGCATTGTCTCCTCACAGCAAGAGGTTCTCCGGTTCGATTCTCAGCTGGAGTGCCTTCTGTGTGGAATCTGCATGCTCTGCCTGCGTTTGTGTGGGTTTCCTCCGGGTGCTCTGGTTTCCTCCCACATTACAAAAACATGCATTCTGGAGTGTTTCTCCTGGGCCCCCACTGAAAATTGGCTTCGGTCCAAGTCAGACCTTCCAGGTAAACAAATGATAAATAAATAAATAAGTGACATGTCCTATGCAGATCACCTCAGAGCTCTAGCCCTGTATTCTTTCTCATACAGACTGCTGAGGGGAGATCTATGCCTGGCATACAAGACATTGTCAGACCACATTCTTATGGACCTCCTGCATATCCATAAAACAAATAGCACCACAATTGCCTGTTCTAAAGACTTAAAATACATCCCTGGAATTCTACCCAAGTCTCTGCTGGACAGGGCCATTGGCTGCTGACTTGTCTAAACATGGGCTAAAGGTTTGGCTGGGCTTATAAGGGCCTCAGGGCCAATAGCCTAGCAAACTCCTATGATCTTATGATCCTATGAAACCTTGCCTGTGATATAAATAGAACCTGCTGGAGAGACAGTATGTATCACAGAGACTATCCCTTCTCTGGACTAAGCTCCGCATCCATGTGAAGCAGAGTTCCTCGCTAATCCAATTAAAGTGTAACTTGGACAACTGGATGGGGAGCAAGAAATTCATCCCTAGTTTGGTACCTATGTTTCTAATGGGTTTACATTCATTTTACAGAACTGCTTGGTGTCATATTTTATTTGATCAAATGCTGTTAACTCAATTATGAAAATGTTGTACTGTGTTTTATTGAAATTAATTTGAGTGAACGAAGCCAGCTATTCATTTATGTATAGTCAATGTTATGTGCTTTGCATATGATTGCACTTTTCGTGAGCTTTGGGTTTTGGGTGTGTGTAAATTTTACAATTAAAAAGAAAAAAAAATGAAAATATTTGAATGTTGACCATCGTGATTCCTTTAATTCAACATTTGGAATGATTGGTAGCTCATAATTCAATTACTCAGGACGATGAGTTTGTTAAAATATGTTGTGTGATTAAGCTAAATGAATGCAAACCTTTATCAGGCAGCCTATAAATGGTTCATCTCCCAAGCCTCTGCTTACACTTACTGAGAGTACCAGAACTTGTCAGAGATTTGGGATACATGGCTTGGCTTACAAAGGCCCTGGTTGTTGTTAGCCTAGTACACACCTATATCTGTATGCACAGATGTTTGAACCTATGATCCAGGCTCTTAGTGACGGAATGCTTTACTGCACACTCAGATGATGATGATTTAGAATGTCCACCTCAGCCAATCAGTTTCCGTTAGTATTGTTATTATTGTACAAACATTCCTGCTGTAACAGTACCAACTGTAAATTTTGCCCCCCCCCCCCAAAATAGGTTCATAGGTTCATAGGTTCATACTAGGCTATCTGCCCGAGGGCATTTACAAGCCTAGCCCTTCGTTTTGTGGCTTATGCCACCCCTTTAGTATGGCAGTGACACTGAGGTAATCCCTGGGGATATATCTAGCCCCATCCATTGGTCAAGATTTCTCTTGAACAAGGCCAGCGAGGTGCTCTGCCTCACATGTGCCGATTTTTTTTCCACAGCATAGAGTCTTTGGGTGATGATCTATCCCTCCAACCCTCCTATTAATAGCCCGTGTCAAAGGTTTAAGGTCACCTCTGAGCAAGTCTCTAGTTCAAAATATAAAGTATAAAACATTAATGTGTCTTTCGGCTTTTCCCGGTTAGGGGTCGCCACAGCGGAACTCCGGTACGCTAATGATTGGCAGTAGATTTTTACATACTGGCTTGCCGGGCCTAACGCACAACTTTCAGTGAAGGAACACCCATTCACACATGTCGCCACACAGAAGATGCTCTAACTGAGAATCGAACGGGCAACGTCAAACTGTGAGGCGACAACGCTACCACAGCACCACCATTGCAGTAAAGTATAAAACATTAATAAATTAAAAAAATGAAAGCATACCACTTTAGTTTCTCCACATTTCACAGAATACTGCATTTCAGTAAGTAGTATATCATACTGCGGTGGTGGTGCTGCGGTAGCATTGTCGCCTCACAGTAAGACGTCCTGTTCGATTCTTAGCTAGAGCATCTTCTGTATGGAGACATGCGTGAATGGGCGTACCTTCGTTGTGCGTCAGGGGCGGCAACTCGGCATGTAAAAATCTACTGCCAATCATTAGCGGACCGGAGTTCCACTGTGGCGACCCCTAACCGGGATAAAGCTGAAAAACACAACAAGTAAGTAGTATATCATACTTTTAGTGCGTTTTGTATCAGAAGTCATAGCAATTACATTAAACCTTTTGCCTATCTCCTCAAACACTGATATACCCTTCATAGTTTTACTTGGCTGTCATGACAGGCTTGTGATACTATTTTTTTACGTAAGTATATGCTCTTATAATGAGTTCTGTATGTAACTTCCATGGTACAGGCTTTTTTTGTCCCCATCTACCTGCCATCTTTCAAGCTGATTGTCATTCTGTACACATTCATTCACTGTTTGCGCAATAATTATTTGAACTAAGGTACCATCCAGGCAGCCACAAGGGAGCCACAACCGATGTGGAAAAAAGGAAGGTGTTGTACAGTCTCATTTACATTCAGAATGTACATGGCACATATTAAGCACAGCAACATGCAATAACTTAACACAAGACTTATTAATATAAGAAAAAAATCTGATAATAAACACTCTCAGTGTATAACTGTATTGCCAAAACATGGCTGCAACTGTAAATACAACAGTGAAGGAATATAATCCGTGAATGCTGAAATAGAAAAAAACTGGAGAAAAAAATGAACTTCATAGAAGGGATAATGTCATAAAAATTCAGAATTATAGCTGAAATTTACTTCAGGATGGCATGGACATTTGAACTGGCCAGTCAGATGTAAGCATTGCCATCTCCAACTCCTCCATGTGCAATAAGCCTGCTATGCATTTTTCTTTTCAGTTTTCCTGCATCACATATAGTTTCATTGTTATATTACAAACCAAAATTATACATCTTATTCAAACTATTTTATAGTTGGGTTGACCTTAGTCACCCTTGCATATTTTGGCTTAGACTTTATAATTCCTTGTTTGGGAAGCTATATCATAAGTAATAACTGCAGTACATTTTAACTTCGTGAAAAAAAAACACTTTATGTATGAGCTGGAAGTCCGAAGATGCAGTAGCTCAGTTCTGTTTGGTTTCAAAATCTGAGGCAGCCTTAATAGAACAAAACACTTTATGCAAACCACAGGACAAAATACTTGTGTGAAGAGGTCAAACAAAAATGTGTGATGAGAAGTATGTTTGTAAGCATGAACACTTCTGTTGAAATGACAGGAACTTACAGTCTGTTAAAGGAAAATAGAACACCAGAGTGGCCGACTACCAAATTTCTGACAGCACCAGCTTCTAAAAGAATGTCAGACATATACAGAAAACAAACTCTACAGACTTTATTTATACTACCTTGCAGACTATGGAATCTGCATCTTCATATGCCTGCTACCAAAAATGCAAACAGACTAGGAAGATAATATGTAAAGTGCGAAATCACAAATGTCTGTCCAGTCAGAATGTATAAACAAATGTAAATATGGGCAGCGGAAAGCTAAGTGAATCAGCATGCAGAAAATAAACACACTCCATGGTGGATCAAGCACTTCTCAGATTGATTTCCTTAAACTAAAAGACTCCATTACTTGCTTTTATATCAAACAAAATGTAAAGAAGTTTAAAGAAAACACAAACTGACATGATATCCAGAAACTTATCAAAGAAAGAAAGAATGCCTAGTAGGTATCTATATATCTAGGGAAGACAACTTTAACACTGATGGCATGATGCAATAGTAGTTTAGCACTGTCAGAGGTTTTAACGTGCCATAAAAGAGTTATTCTGTATAAGTTCCATTGCATATACCTATAAACACATTTAGCAACATAAACACTTGAGGAATAAGTAATAAATGAAAACTATAATATGCTGTGGGGTTAATACTATTTTAGTGAAAGCATACAATCCCATTGCAGATACAGAAGTATTACAGCAAGACTCACAGTAAAGGGTAAAATTGTAAATAAACATTCCAGCTAAATCCCAGTGATTTTTTTTCTCTCATTAGGTAACATAATGGTGTGTGTGTGTGTGTGTGTGTGTGTGTGTGTGTGTGTGTGTGTGTGTGTGTGCGTGCATGTGTGTGTGTGTGTGTGTGTGTGTGCAGGTGTGTGTGCGCGTGTGTATGTGTGATGTGCCGTGTGTGTGTGTGTGTGTGTGTGTGTGTGTGTGTGTGTGTGTGTGTGTGTGTGTGTGTGTGTGTGTGTGTGTGTGTGTGTGTGCATGTGTGCGTGTGCGTGTGTGATATATAGATATTCCACTCTAAACTGATGAAGTAGAAGTAGGAGTTTAGAGTCAGCTGCCCATTAGGGGGCAGAATCCACCATATCAAACATGCACTCAGGTCAAGTACCTGCATGACTCTTATTGTATATGTGTGTGTAAATGACCTGAGGCATACCTTTCTGGATTACATTAACAGCAACATGGTGGAGTTCTGGGACAATGTGCTCCAGGCTGGTATGAGACTAGCACTGAGCAGCTTTGTACCTTCTCTGAGGATGATGCCAGAATATGAGCAGAAGATAACTGACTTTAACAATTGGCTTAATTGTTTGATGTCATTTGACGGGGGTTACAATATTTGTCAGCATAGGAGGATATGTTTGACATACCACACTGTTTCATCAGTGATGATCTGCACCTGCCCCTTCGTTCAGATATTAGGTAAATCTAAGGCATTACTTCTCAAAGCCAGTAGTCTAAACAAATATTTTCACTCCCTGTCAGTTATCCACATCCTGGAGAATGTAAATTTCTACTTAGTTACAGAGATATGGTTTAAAGATGCAAAGAACACCTGGGTAGTAGAAGGCTAATAATGGCTTCCATGCATTATTTGCAGCTACTGCAAAGGAAGAAGAAAAAGGAGCCGTATCAATATTCATCTAAGACAGTCACACTTCAAGACTGGTCAAGCAGTACAGCGCACTTTCTGTGTGCAACTCATATAGGCAAAGTCCCATATCAAATCATTGCAAGCTATAGTTCACCTCTGTGACCCAGAACATCCATGCCACATATCAAAACAAAGTGGCATAGTTCTGTATTGAACCCAGCACTGCATTCCAGGGTGACTAGACTGGGAAACGTAAGCAACTTCCAGTGCAGATTCCCAGAGATTCCTGGACTTTCTCAACACAAATCCTCTGCACCAGCTAGATTGTACACTCCCAAGTGATACCAACATCCTTGGCACGATCCTAAAAAATATGGGGTAACTTTGCACCCATCCATGTGCAATACCCTCACTTGTCAGGTCAGACCTAAAGCCATCTCCTCTGAAATTAAACTAAAACCCAAGACCCCATATAACCCTTGAACATTTAGGAATTATTCCAAAGCAGACATCCTGTTACTAAGTCATACCCTGCAAAATTTCATGCCTCCCCAAACCCATATCACCTCCACTGCCTATATGGAATTGTTCACAGAAACCCTGTACCATCATGGAAACCACCAATAATGAGGCAGCTGTACCCATACAGAATATGCATAGAAATAACACAAAGAACAAGCCACCCTTGTTACATTATATAACAAAAGGAAGAAAATCATGATCAACTAAATAAGCACCTCAGGAGTCTTATCATGGCCTCCAAAGCCAAATTTGGGGAAAACAGAGCCTTGCAACCAAAAGCCAATCACAAGATCTTCTTCATCCATGCCTGCAACCTCAAAGGTGATGCACAAGACTGTGCTGCACTAATTGTAAACAGAACCACCTGTGTGGATCCAAAAGATTTCACAAACTCATGAGCTGATACATTTATCTCCAGTTTCACCCCACACACACAGCTCACAAGAGATACCTTTTAACATAAGTCCCCCCAGCAATCATTAGCAATCAAGTTTTCAATGTGCTCTTCAAGGTGAAAATTATTACACCTTTGGGACATTATAATATCCTGGGATGTCTAGTAAATTGCATGAAACAAAATCTGTCAAGCCGTCTAAAACCACTGCTCAGTCTTAGCCTCCTAACTGTCTTTAACCCTAGTGAATGAAGAACTGCAACAGTTATCCCTCTGCACAAGGGCAGGTCAACTACTGACCTACGTAACTACAGACCCATAACTTGACTACTCTCATATGTATAGCTATAGCCATAGAAAGAATTAGCATGACTATTATGAATAATCAAAGAAACCAAAGCAAAAGTTACACTCTAGATACAATATACCAGTCAAAGAAAATTCTACAACACTGGAGTCAGCAAGGGAAATTACTCCACCAACATGCAGCAATAAAACTACTCATGTTTTTTTTAGTTTAATTCTTTCATGCAAAAAATGTACATCCACAGAGCTTCAACATCCCTATCCTTCACACAATACATACCCATCTATGCATCATGTGATTGTGCTCAACTAAATGTTCACCAGTTCTTTTTCTGGTTGGAAGCCTTCTTGCACAGTCAGTGCATTCTGTCTTTGTGCGAAATTTTGCCAGTATCTCCAGTTTCCTGCTGCATGCTGGTAACATGAATTGGTGAACATCTAAATTGCCTGTAGGTATATGTGCAGTGTGTGTGCGTGTGTCTGCGTGTGTGCATGTGTGTGCGTGTGTGTGTGTGCGTGTATGCGCACGTGTGTGTGTGCATGTGTGTGTGTGTGTGTGTGTGTGTGTGTGTATGCGTGCGGGCGCGTGTATGCGCACGCGTGTGTGTGTGTGTGTGTGTGTGTGTGTGTGTGTGTGTGTGTGTGTGTGTGTGTGTGTGTGTGTGTGTGTGTGTGTGTATGATAATTCCATGACGGACTACCATGCTGTCTAGTATTACCATCCTATCTAGGGCTGGTTTTCTACCTTTGCCCACTTAGTGTCGGATCTGACTATTGATCCCTTTCAACCAAGAATAGTGTATGCTTGTTATCAGAAAAGGGAATGAATGAATAACTGAGTAGAGCAGTACGTATGTTCAAAATATTTTAGAAAAGTGGAGTGAATATATTTGTATCTCTGCAATTTATGGCAGTGATAGTAAAACAAAAAACAGACGTACATCAGGCTACTGAATACATAATTCAAAATGCTATAGAGACAAGTGCTTTGGTTAACATATTAAATAATATTATATGTAAAAGATAAAAATTATAGAGACAACATCAAAAATCTAATGTGAAAATAGTTTTACACTGCTCTGAGATAGCACTGGTAAAGAAATTATGTATTCAGGTAAAGTAAACGTTTCCTGGTCTAGCCAGTTTTAAAGCTTCTAAATGGAACACAATAATCCTTGCAGTTCTATAGACTCATATGTTCATAGGAGGTTACTAGGCTAATGGCCCTAGGGCCTTTACAAGCCTAGCCATGTAAAAAACCTGTATACCCTAACTGTCCATAGTTAGATAGTCGTTGTTAGCAGAGGAATTCTATAATCAGCACTGACTACACCTGTCCATGAGGAACATAGGTGCCACCCCAAGGGGAAATTATGGTCACCCATCCAATTGTCAAGGCTGCACTTTTATAGGGTCAATGAAGAGCTCTGCTTCATGTGAAGTGGGTGCTTATTTTGGAGGAATGGCAATCTCTGGGAAATATATCTGTCTCTCCAACATATCTTGTTAATGTCGTAGGCTAGGTTGAGATCCCTGGAGTGAATGAATCTTGTCCCATTTGATTTACAGATGTGCAGCATTTCCATTAGGGCAGAGTGATTGACTAATCTGTAGGACAGGCACAGGTCATCTCTCAGCAGCCTGTATGATACAGAGGGCAGTGACAGGGCTTTCGGTATTTTCATGTAATTCACATTTTGGAGGCTCTGGATTCTCTTGGTTAAAAACTTCTATGGTCTCTCCAATTGTTGCAGATGTCTGGTGAGATGCATACAAAAGGGAGGATTGCACTCAATTAGTGGTCTGATAAGGGTCAAGTACAGTGGAGTTATAACGTCCTTAGTCTTGGATGCTATGCCCTTATTTATAAGATGTGCAATGTAGAAGGCTGTCCTTACCATTATGGAAACATGGTGATAGAAGTTTAGATTGCTATCAACCTGTATTCCCAAGTCTTGCACCACTGGGTTTGAGCTTAGAGGGGTGTTAACTATATCATAATTAGCAGGGGCTACTTCATTGCCAAAGGGAATAATGAGGCTTTTTTTTTTTGCTTTTAGTTTAAGTCTGTGACTTTGGCACCAATCATTTGCCTGTGTCAGCCCTTTCTGTAATATGTTTACTCTTCTGGGAGACTCAATGATCGTGCCCAATTTGTAGTCATCTGCAAACTTGGTAAACCACAGGCCATCTACTTTCTCCTGGACCTCAGAGAAATAGATTCCAAACAGTAAAGGGCTCAGCACAAATTCTTGTAGCACCCTACTGGTAACTGGTCTACTAGTGGAGGTGGACTTCCCAACTTTGACAGTGTGCATTCTGATGGTGAGCCAGTTGGCTACCCCTCATGGGCAGCACAGTGGCACAGCGGCAGCATTGTCGCCTTACACCAAGAGGTTCTCTGGTTCGATTCTCAGCTGGCGTGCCTTCTGTGTGGAGTCTGCATGTTCTCCCTGCATCTGTGTGGGTTTCCTCCCAGTGGTCTAGTTTCCTCCCACATTTCAAAGACATGCATTTGGAGTCTTTCTCCCCGGGCCGCCACTGGAAATTGGCTTTGTTCCAAGTCAGACTTTCCCAGTGAATAAATGTTAAATAAATAAATAAACAAATCTAGTGATGCATGCATTAATCCCCAGCTGAGAGAGTTTCTCAATGATACCTGAATAGGGGATTGTGTCAAAAGCCTTGGCTAAATCAAGATAGGCCATATGTACTGCTTTGTCCTCATCCAGGTTTAATAAGCAAGATCTGTTCCAGGGCATTTGAATTAACAAAATCCAGGAACCTCAGAGCAATAGTGTTTGTGCTTGTGCAAGTCAGCCAGTTGATGAAAGCATAGTTGAAATCTCACTTGACCAAGGTGTTTGGCTGTATACTGAGTGACTCTAGCAAGTCCAGATAGGTGGTGTATTTCTCCTGGTTCATAATGGGGACCTGTAATAGTGATGATGTGGTGGGGTATTTTGACTATAGTTATTTGGACCTGGAGTAGCTCAAGATAGTTATATTGTTTTACCAGTCTCAAGGTGTATTTGGATTTAATGAACATGGATACACCTCCACCTTTGCTTCTTTCATGCTCATTTTGATGTCTGAATGTGTGAAACACATGGTAGTCTTGTATGGCTGGGGTGGTCTCTGAGGCCTTAAATTAAGTCTCAGTGACTGTACAGATGTCAAATTATCAAAGAGCAAACACAGCCAAGGGTAAGGTGCCTCCTATGCAGCAACCAAACAGAAATCCAAAAACAGAGCTTGTTGAAGACACACCACGACTATAAGAAGCTGACCATTTCTTGGAATAAAATCAGATAAAACAAAAACAATGCGTTCTCAGTAAGCGCTTTCACATTCATTATGAATGCTTCATCAGACTGATAATGATAACTATTGCTTGACTGCATGCATGATTTGATGGTTCCTGGTACCTGACAGGCGGCTGACTGTGGCATTCTCCTTGCCCAACCTGGTGAGGGGGACATCGGTGTGTCTCACTACTCAGTTGCCTATGAGTATGACATTAGATTTTGAGGCGTTTTGCCTTAGGAGCTTAGTTGCTGAGACACTGATATGTGGGTAGTTATGTGTAGTGGTAGATTCTGTTTGTGGACCAGTATGTGTAGGTTATTTCCACTTGGGAGGTCTCTGGGCTTTTGATAGGCTCTTAGTGAGTACCTCCTATATATGTATGTATATACATGGGTCTATCTAGACAACACCAAAAATTACGTTTCTTCAAAACATAATTTTACGACCCCATTTTTCCAAAAGTGCATTTATTCAAAAATACACTTTCGAGAAAAAACAGATCAATGAAAACCAACCGAGGTTGTTGTAGATTGCAGCACAGTGGGGAGAAGGGAATATTCCCTTTTCTCCACCGTAGTGCAATCTTAGAGTTAGAATATATAAGTAGCAGAGGTGTGGGATGCAGGAGGGATTGCCCCACTGAAGAAATATGTTTACTGTTGTTTTTGGGGGGTTTGGGGGGGTTTTGTTGATACGTTTTTTTTTTGCAAAATTGCATTTTCAGATTAATGCATGTTCGGAAAAACGGGGTCGCGAAATTACATTTTGAAAAAAACGTAATTTTGTTGATTCAACGCAGACCGATATAAATATATATATATATATATATATATATATATATATATATATATATATATATATATATATATATGGACATACTTGTGTTTGCCGAATTTCTGTTTCACCGAAACATGAGATTGGCGAGTGGATTTAGTTAAAAGAGCGTTTTATCAAAAACGCACTTTCACGTAAATAAGTAGTTAAACAAAAAAAAATTTGTGAAATAAAGACAAACATGCAGTTTGCATGTTAACTTAGTTGTACATCAACGTTTAGTGTTGATGTACAACTAAGCGGACTGTTTTTGAGATTGTAGTACAGTGGGGGTGAGGAAACATTCCCTTCTCCCCACTGTAGTGTGATCACGGAGTGAGAATATTAAAGAGGGGGGGTGGGGGGGTGCAGGGGGGCTTTCCCCCTCCTGCATAAAAGTGTTTGAAGTGTTTTTTTTGTTATTTTTTTATGGATTTACATGAAAGTGAGGTTTTGTTGAAAACGCAATTTCGTGTGAATGCATTTGCGGATTTACATTTCATTGAAACAAATTTGTTGAAAGACAGTAGATCTGTATATATATACATATATATATATATATATATATATATATATATATATATATATATATATATATATATATATATATATACACACACACACACACACACACACACACACACACACACACACACACATATATATATATTCAAAGATTCATAGAAACTTTATTCTCATTTAGGACCACACAAGTGCAGCCTAAATGAAATTACAAATGTTAGCTCACAAGAGAAATGCAGTGCAAATAATATAGATACAGCGGTATCAAAGAATAACATAAGAAAGAAAATAACAACACGTATGAGGTAGTTCACATTACATAAACATATTCAATACCCATTATCCAGTGATAATAAATACCCACCACCAAACCCCTACACTGTTAAGATAGAGAATAAATAGAGACTAGTGAATAGCAGCTGTTTAGTTACCATATTGCACTTGTTAACCTTAGACGTGACTCAGTATAGCCATCATATTGCATAATAGTAATGCTGGCGGTAATTGCTCAGAGCAGCAGGATTAAATGAAAAAATAGGCTTCAGTGTATCAGGTATTATGGTTGGTGTCGATATTAATAAGTCTCACAGCTGTAGGATATAAATTGTTCCTGAATCTGGTAGTCCTACAGCGGAAGCTGCATACCTCCTTCCAAATGCAAGTTATGAGAACCAGTTGTGGGCTAGATGGGTCAAATTAGCAAGTATTTTATATGTTCTCTTTCTTTCTCTTGTAAAGAAAAGCTCCTGAATAGAAGTGAGATTTGTACCCAAGATTTTCTCAGCCACCTCACCACCCTCTGTAGTTTCTTATTCTCAGCAACTGTGCAGTTGCTGAACCATGCTATGAAGTTGCTAGTCATGATGCTCTTGATAGCTCCCCTGTAAGAAGTGGTAAAAGCAGACAGTGGGAGCCTGGCCTTTTTGTGCTTTCTCAGGAGGTGAAGCCTCTGGTGAGCCTTCTTGACTGTATGGTTAGTGTTAGCAGCTCAGGAGAGGTCATTAAAGATGTGAAGGCCCAGGACCTTGATTGTTTTGACTTCCTCTACTACCTCCCCTTTGATAGTGAGTGGTTGGTGAACTGTTGCCTTTCTCCTGAAGTCCATAATAATTTCTTTGGTCTTATTAACATTCAGGTCCAGATTGTTCCTATCACACCAGGCAGTCAAAGTGTTCACCTCATCCCTGTGGTTATGTTCATTCCCACCACTAATGAGACCCACAACTGTGGTATCATCTGCAAATTTTATAATATGGTTTCACTTATGTTTTGCAGTGCAGTCATGGGTGAGGATGGTAAAGAGCAAGGGAGCACACATCCTTGGGGAACACCAGTATTCAGGACTATGCATTGAGAGGTGTTGTTTCCAGCACATTTCCACTGGGGTCTACCAGTCAGAAAGTCAGTATCCCAGTTACATAGGTGCTTGTTTATCCTGAGTTTCATGAGCTTGTCCACCAGTCGCATCGGTATCACAGTGTTGAATGCAGAACTGAAGTCAACGTACAGTATCCTTACGTAGTTGTTCCTCCCTTCTAGGTGTTTTAATGCTGGGTGTAGTGTGACTGATATAGCATCTGCAGTCAATATATTTGCCTGATATGCAAACTGGATAGATGTTTCTTCACAATCCTTTCAAAGCACTTCATGAGAAGTGAAGTGAAGTCACTGAGGCAAGCAGAGTTGGGTATGTATATATATATATGTATATATATATATATATATATATATATATATATATATATATATATATATTTAGATATATATATATATTTATATATATATATATATATATATGTATATATATATATATATATATATATATATATATATATATACACACACACACACACACACACACACACACAAAATTTCATAGTATGTGAACAAATGGTGATCACCTGGCAACTTGTTTAACTGACTTTCATGATGAGTAGACTTGAAATGAAATACGGTTCCAACAGTGTTACAGGCAGGCCAGTATTTTTGCAAGATCAATAATGGTGATAGGAGATTTTTTCCTCTTCACCCAGTACTGTATGATCTTGGCATTAAGATATTTAGGTTAGCAAGGCTATGGACGATGCAGTCCCCAACAAGGTGGGTGCAGAGGAACTTATTCATCTGCAAAACCAATTGTTTTTATTTTTGTTTTTCAATTTTAATAAGTCTATGTTTTTAACAGTTTCATTTGATAAAATAAACTTTGGACAAGTTGTCTTTCAACAATTTGTCACATACCCAAATCAAACAGGCAAAATATCGATGTCTGAAACATTAAATGCATTAAGGCAAACAATACATTTTACCACACTACTGCATGTACTCCAAGAATCAAACTTGAACCATTCAAAATAAAAAGAAAGTGTTTTTGTAGATGGCAAATCCCCCTGTCCCCCCCCCCCACCACCTGATAGTTATATATGCCAAACTTGAGATCGCACAAAACATTGAGACAGCAGCTCTGTGCAGATTTCAGCACTCTGTTTGTGCGGCCCGCCTCTGGGCTTAAACAGGAAGGCAATGGGAAGGGAAAACAGCAGTAGGAAGGTAATCTAGGAGAACTAGCATAGCTGGTAGATGAAATGTATCAGAATCAGCCAATTACACAGGCAGCAGGCCAGCCCAGCCCAGAACACTACTATAAACTATGCAAACACCTTCCCCTCTGATTTTTCCCACACTCTACACCACCGGTGTAACAAGCGGAGAACTTTTAGCACACAGATCAACAAAATGATAGGGGTTGCAATAGCTATCATACAACAACTTGTGGAAGAGGCTGAGGGTGAGGAGGATGTGAATGTTGTTGACCAACCCACAGTGAGGAGACAGAGAAGAGTGTACAGATCCAGGGTACCCTACTAGGGGTTACATGAGCTGGAGATAGTAGAGCACTATAGGGTGGACAGGGACCTCCTACAGCAAATTGTTGAGCTGTGTCAGCCACGCCTGACACACAGAACAAACAGAGGGTAACCCATCCCAGTGGATACCAAGGTATGTGCAGGCCTAAGAATACTAGCTACAGGTACCTTCCAAAGGCCAACTGAGGATATGATGAGGATCTCACAGGCATCAGCATCCAGGGTACTCTACCAGTTCCTAGATGCCATGTCAGCACATGTCAGTGAGCAAGTACATTTCCCCAACACCTATGAAGCGTTGTTCAGCAATATGCAACTGTTCCACCAAATAGCAGAATACCCTGAGGTAGTGGATGCTATAGACTGCATGCACATATGCATCAAAGCACCACCCGGTGAGTGGGGTAGGGTCTACATCAACTGCAAGGGCTTCCCTTCCATCAACTGCCAGGTTGTGTGCGATGCCCAAGGCATAATAATGACTGTGTGTGCTGGCTGCCCTGGAAGCTATCGTGATTCCCACAGCTGGCATCTGATGCAGTTGTACCAGATATTTGCCACTGGGGACATCCCTCATGGTCACCTAGTGAGGGATGCTGGATACACACTGGAGCCATGGCTGATGACACCCATCACAAATGCACACACACCCGAACAAGAACTCCATAATGAGGCACACGCACAGACCAGAATTATAGTAGAGCATGTGTTTGTGATGCTCAAGTCACGGTTCCAGTGCCTGGATACATCTGGTGGAGCCTTGCAGTACTCACCAGCTACATGTACCCAAATTGTCCTCGTATGTTGAATGCTACATAATATGATCCTGCGGAAACAGCTGCAGCAGGAACAGCATGGAGCAGGGCCACACAGCCCCCTCACCATTGCAAAGGCCTGCACAGGCACAGAGTGACTCAGAGGAGGAACAACCTGAGCCTGCCCCAGTAGGCAGAAGGAGGCATGCCCAGTATATCCTGGCCTTGGCAAAGAGGCAACACATAGCACATACACTGACACAGGATGGACCCAGGGAATAACAACTCTCTCTCATTCTCTCACATACAGTAAAAAGGATACCAAACATTACACTACCTGTGTTCAACCATGTGTAGGGAGTGTACTATGTGCATCCGACATAGGCAGTCCTGCAGCACCGCACTCAATACTGGGACACCCACAAGGTAAGTGACTCACACATGCTAGTCAGGGGGGTGTTTACATACCCAACAACAGTCACAGCCAGCAGGACAGGTGTAGACAAACGCAAATAAAGGTTGTGCAATGACCTCTGAATGATGCCTATGGGTAACCCCCAGGCCTACACAGACAGACTACAGCAGGTCAGGCAGTTGGACGTTAGTTCTGAAGGGTAGGAAGTCAGAAACTAATATGTAGGTAAATAAAAGATAAGATCTGTAGTACACTGGTATGCCTCTAGTCAACATGATAGGTAAGAATACAGAATGAAATAGAGTACCTGACATACCAGTACAGTCATAGCAAATGTGTACAAGTGTCAGGTGTGCCCCCCATCCTATGTAGTAATGTAATAACAGTCAGGTGTGCCCCCCCAATCCTGTGTAGAAATGTAGAAATAGTCAGGTGTGCCCCCATCCTATGTAGAAATGTAGTAACAGTCAGGTGTGCCCGCCCAATCCTGTGTAGAAATGTAGAAATAGTCAGGTGTGCCCCCATCCTACATAGGCATGCAGTAACAGTCTGGTGTGCCCCCATCCTACGTAGAAATGTAGTGACAGTCAGGTGTGCCCCCCCCAATCCTGTGGAGAAATGTTGAAATAGTCAGGTGTGCCCCCCCAGTAGCACCATTGGCTACTGACAGACATCCTAAGGACATCATAGTACAGTACCACTGCTAGCACGTAATGCTCCTGTGGACTACATCAGAGATAATGGCCAATATATGTGGACAGTCTGACACACTCTGGACAGTCCAGAGATATACACATAACCCTTTAGTGCAAGACATGTTGACCAGTCCTGACAATGTGGATGTTAACAGCCATGTAGATGGGTATAACACGTAACTACTGGTATACATGTGCCCCCATAGGTTATGCATTCACACATCCCTGTCTGTCCTGACACATAATAACCACTGGTAGGGCGATGTCATAGCCACATACCACCCACTAGATATTAACATACATCTGTACAGCATCCCACTTCTCTGTCTGACATACTTGGCTGTTATGGTGGCAGGCAGCAGTACATCTGGCAAGTATCTGGACATTATATATCACTGGGTAAGCTTACAAGCTTACAAGCAGATGTGACCTTCCACACACACCATGTCTGTGAAGACAATCCCTATTACAGTAGCAATACTCTACAAATATACCTGCTATACCTGACATCCCCTTGCACTACGAAGTTGGGGCTACAGAGGCTAGGATAGGGCTACACTCATTGTTCAGGACATATGGTGATGATATATGTACATATACATATCCAGATATCTATATAGACATACACATATACATATCGACATACATAGATGGATATGTATATGTACATAGATATACAAATAAACACCCAGATATATACATATACAGTGCAATATATGTCTACACATATACAGATAGAGATACATATGCGCATATATGTATGGATATCTATATATATATATATATATATATATATATATATATATATATATGTATATATATATGTATATATTGACAGTAGTAGGTATATCAGAATATCTACATATATACCAACATAACTAGGCATATCTGTACACATAGGATGTGCATGCATACATATATAGCTAGATATACATATATCTATATATACATATACGTATATCTATATATACATATATCTATATATACATATATGTATATGGGAGCACTACAGAATCCTGAAAGCCCAAAGTCCTGAAGACCATCAGGGGTGAGCTGCCTTAAGGTACATGGATGTACATTACCATACAATCCACCTTGGTTAAATGCAGGCCTAGTACCACCTGCCATACAAACTGTTCTGTTTGTCAGTGTGCATGGGATGGTGTCAGTTGTGCTTTGTTATGTAACAGTTACATCCCATTGTGTCAATGGAGGTCTTTACCCACTAGGGATTGTCTACAGAGTGTAGATAGTGGCTGCTGAACTATAAATCTGCATTATTACTGTTGATTGTTTGGCATTCTGTGGCCCAGTCTGTCTCTACTATTGTACTACGTAATGGCCTTGGCCTAGACAGCAGCATTTGTTAAGTTTCCAGACTAGTGTATTAGTACAACTGTTTCACAGTTGCATTACTCAGTTTATATGGATGTCCGTGTCTAAACAGCTATACGACATGACATATACAACTGTAATAGTACACAAATAAAGCTTTTCCATTTATGCACACCTGTGTGTCATGTTATATCCTTTGATTTCTCTGTAGGTGTATGTTGCAGGCAAAGAATGTCATTTGTATGGGTGGCACATACAGTCTACAATTGGTAAGGTGGTAACTGTAGGAATACTGGCTGTCCCGTATTGTGTGCACTTACTACATATGTAACTTACTATACATATCGCTGTGTGTGTATGTGTTGTTCCATATATATATATATATATATATATATATATATATATATATATATATATATATATATATATATATATAGATATGCATATCTGTATCTGCATATATGTGTCTGTGTATATGTATCCTAGGGATGGCCATGTCGTGTCTGGTCCTGGTTATTGTATCTGCAACAATTGGTAGTGTATTGTAGGGGGGACATGATTGGCTGTGTGGGGGGTATACCTATTTGTACAAGATGTATATTGTTTGGGGCCGCTCAGCCCCATTAACGGCGCATGTGAACATATATGTCATAGGTTCATAGGTAGATACTAGGCTATCTGCCCTAGGGCATTTATAAGCCTAGCCAGAGTGTATTTGGCTTCCGCCTCCCTATTAGATTAGCCTACTGTGCCTCTGTAAAGTAGGTCACAGAAGGTACCCTTTTAAGATTAGTTTACTGTGCCTCTGTCTAGCAGGGACACAGAAGAGATCCCAGGGGTGAATTTGCGATTTCCCATCCACGCGTCCAGATTTTGCTTGAAGAAGGTCAGCGAGGGGCTATGTCTAACATGAATTGGGATTCTATTCCAGAGTGAGGGGAGCCTCTGGGAAATGAATCTGTCCCTCCAGCATGTCCTATTTATTTTTGTGCTGAGGTTTAGGTCCCTGGAGCATGTAGCTCTAAGGGACTTAGATTTTTTGAGGTGGAGCATGTCCATTAATTCTGGGTTTGACATGGCTTTGTACGTCAGGCATAGATAGCCTCTGAGTAGGCAGTAAGCAACTGAGTAGAGCTGGAGTTTCTTTAGTCGAGCTGCATAGGACATCTGTTTGTAGCCCATGATCCTCTTGGTGAGGTACTTTTGGGGTCTTTCCAGTTGCTGCAGTTGTCGGGTAAGGTACATCCCAAAAGGGGCATTGTATTCAATTATGGGCCTGATGAGTGACGAGTAGAGGGGCATAATGACCTCTCTTGATCTAGATGCGAACCCTTTCGTAATAAGGTGGGCTATATAGAAGGTCTTTCTAACCACTTTGGCAACATGATTATCAAAGGAGAGATTACTATCTACGTTGGTCCCCAAATCTCTAATTACTTCTTCCGTACTTAATGGATTACCACCTATGTGGTAATTTGTGGGCACCTTGTTTTTCCCAAAGGGGATGACTATGCACTTTTTAGCATTTAGCTCGAGGCCATGGCTCTTGCACCAAGCATCCGTCTCTGTGAGATCCTTTTGGAGGATGCTTGTGTCAGCTGGAGATTCGATTATGGCCCCCAGTTTGCAGTCATCTGCGAACTTTGTCAGCCATAATCCCCCCGGGTTAGCCTGAACCTCAGAGAAGTATATACCAAACAAGAGAGGTCCCAGAACTGAGCCCTGTGGGATGCCACTTGTAACTGGTTTGGATTCGGACATGGCACCTGCGATTCTGACCATGTGGGTTCTATCTCTGAGCCAGTTTGCAACCCATCTTGTAATATAGGGGTTGATATTTAAGCTGGTAAGCTTATTTATGATGCCCGAGTGGGGTATTGTGTCGAAGGCTTTTGCAAGGTCCAGGTAAGCTGTGTGGACTACCTTGCCCTCAACTATGGCTTTGGTAACTGTTTCAAAAAAATCAACTAGGTTTAAGAGGCAAGATCTGCCCTTAACAAAGCCGTATTGGGTAGGGTCCAGTGTCTGGAGGCTCCCAGTGTATTGGGTAGGGTCCAGTGTCTGGAGGCTCCCAATCATTGTTATTTCCCCATTGTTATCTACAGATGTATGTCCGTATATACCTATACATATATATATATATATATATATATATATATATATATATATATATATATATAACCTGCTGTATATATTTAGACATATAGATGTAGGCATATATACCTATAGATGTTGGCATTTGCATGTATATATCTATATTTCTAGATATGTGCATACATATATATATATATATATATATATATATATATATATATATATATACATACATATATAGATATGTTGTAGCTGGTTAGATATTACTATATTTACACACACATACAAATACAAGTTGGAATACATTCTCTGTACTGTTGAATGACTGGACTGGATGATATGTTTGTGAATACATCAGAGTTATGTATATTTGACATGGCTTAGTGGTTAATCACTTTGTCTATGGTATGCAGGGTCCTACGTTTGAGCCTTGTGGAGGCTGTTTATTTTGTTGCTGGGCAGAACAAGGGCCATTGGATACAGAGTGATTAAGGCACTTTTGAGCAGTTGTAAGCAGGTTTGCATGGGTTTGCATGGAGGTAAGCACTGCTAACTTCCTGTTGGAATTTCTTACACTGATTTAGCTTCTCAGTTGCTTTACCAGTGTAGGCATTGCTTACCCCCATGCAAACAGGCTTAAAGCTGTTTACTGTGCTTAAAAGTGCTTACTCCTGCTTACCCCGTGCTAATTTCTTTAAAAGAATAAAAAAAAAGGGTTGATAGGAAAGTGGTGAAAAAAGGGGCACAAAGAGGGAAAATAGCCAGGGATGTGCAGGAAGGGTGTAGGGAAGGTGCATAGCTCTCCATTAATTCTGCAGCAACAGCTGTGCATATACACTGAATTTGGAGATCGATTTGGACACTCAAACCCCTGAAGGGGGAGAGGACAACAATAATAAGTCGTGATGCCAATTAGACAGGATTACATGTGTCCAGTGGACAAGTGTGCGAAATGGACAGCTATGTATGGGGCAAGATTTTTTGGTGGGAACAGATTGCCCCTTTTTTTTTCAGGTGAGAATGGGATGTTGGGGAGGGGCAGTAGGTATATTTGGGGAGGTAGAATGGGTAGGTTAAAAGACAAGACAAACAAGATGCATACAAGGGTGGTATTTGACACATGTGGGGGGTAAATACCTAGATGGGGAGGGGTGTTGGGAAATCAGAAGCCCACAAGCCCCCTAATGAAAACAGTGGGACTGAGGTCCCCACCCATGAGCACCACTGCCCCTTCACAGCCCCGAAGGTTGATTCTCTAATCGCAACCCACGGCCCTTGAGCTGGTGTAGAAGATCACCAAACTGCTGGTCGATCTCTCTACACAGCACGACCCCAACCTGGCAATGGGTGACAGGTGCCTGTCCACTTCTAGTCCTGGGGGGGGGTGAGCCCCATCCCGTGAGGCAATTCCACTTTAAGGTGGTGCAAGGCCAATGGACAGGGAGGTCCTGGGTTGGGCCCCAGATATGCTGGTGCCCAGTGCCACAGCCAGCTGAGGTGGGACAAGTGGGTCCACTGGGACCGGCCTTCCCAAATGTGCTATAGTGTTTAGATTTCATCATCATATGTGGGTTAGTAATAGTCAACACATTCCAGGGTTAGGTATAACAGCATGCATAGATATTCCCATTAATCCAGACAATAGATACGGAACAGTTGCATAGCAAACAGAACACATGCATATATGGGACCACAGTGGTAATAAGAACAGCATGCAGGTACATTGATGGCACCATGCCACCAATGTTGGAATAATTCAATATAGCACATGCATGGGAACAATTAAAATACTTATCAAACAATTGGACATTATCAAAACATAGGTGTCATTACTTACCAATTGGGGTGGGTATGTTGATTATTGTTGGAGATATGGTGGGGAGGGCAAAGATATCAATTAACAACTAGTATATTCCTGTAGTCCACATTACTTTCCTAGTCAGTGCTGTTATCTGTACCTTACAAGTCTTACTACACTACCCTATAGCCTTAGTTTGGACAGTGATATGGCTGTCATCATCGTTATACATGAACTGGTTTTGCCTGCAGTATACACCTCTTACCTGGTATACCTGCATAGGGAATGTTTGTTAACACTAACTGTTTCTACACATACTCCCCGATTCTGGGTTGATGTTGTACACATAGCTATCCAAGTCTTTCTGCACAGACTCTGGCCATGTGTCGACCACATGCTGGTGTGCCGGGACATATCTAGAATATTGCCCTCTTCCACCTTTAGTGACCTGACATACACATATACATCCATTCCTACACAGTTATATTATGTAGCACAGTATGGGTGACAGTTATCAGTGATACTTTATTATTCAGAGAAACTGCAACACTTACAATTCCCTACAATACCAGAGTGAACAGTACCAGTACAGGTTATAATGGTCTTTATTTCTCAGCACAGTGTTCATATGCGATGTACCTGTGGGAGCAATGTTTGTTAGCGCTACCTGACTGTTGCCACACAACTTTCCAGATTACACATTAGTATTATGCACATACATTTCAGTCTGTTACTGTACACACTCTGGTCACAGCTTGACAACATGTGTAGATAGGACATACTTGAAATATTACTCTCCTAACAGTTTCAGGGGTTGCTACAGTGACAGGTGTGTTCTCATAGATGTTTGACAATCACTTGTATTCCCTGTTTGCTGGCTAAACATCTGGGATCATCCCACAGACTTACCAGGGGGACAGGCAGCAGATATGGGCCCATATACTGGACATTCTGGCCTCATCTGTACAGTTATGGGGTATGATTCTGTATGCAACCTACATCCACTCCCAGGATTCAGACCATGGCTGTGTCTGCTACAACTTAAACACTGTCCATCACAGTTGTGTCTGCTATATAGATATTGCTGTATATCTCCTATCTGCTTTCTGTCTTATTAATCCCCTGTGATTTTGCATTCCGACCTTGTATTACAACACTCTTATACAGATTTCATAGACAGTTATATGTTGTAGGACAGTGTCAGCAACAGTAATGTGTAATACCTTATTATTCAGAGCAACTGCATCAGTCACACTGCCATACAATACCAATGTAAGCAGTACCAGCACTGGGTATCATTCTTGTATTTCTGGGCACAGTGTTGGTATTTGACAGACCTGTGGGAGGAATGTTTATTAGCACCACCTGAATGTTCCCACACACAGTACCAGATTCCACAGTACTATTATGCACATACATCTCACTGTGTTACTGTACACACTCTGACCACAGCTTGACAAGCTGGGGTGTAAATGGGACATACATGCCAGCTTTTTTCTCATATATGTATCAGTTGTATTTCCTGTTTGCTGCCTATACGTCTGCGATCATCCCACTGATTTTTCAGGGGGACAGATTGATAGGAAACAGATATGGTCCACTTTATTGGACATTCTGGACATATCTGTACAGTTGTGGGGTATGATTCTGTATGCAGAGTACTACCACTGGCAGGATTCGAACCATGGCTGTGTGTGCTAAAAAAAATCAGTTCACATCTCAGTTGCATGTGCTATTCAGGTTTTGTTGTCTGCATTTTCCCTGTTTTCTGTCTATGTGTCTCTCAGCTGTATTAAATGGCCTCTGGGGATTACACCTGTCATATACAGGCATTCCTACACATTCAATTTATGGTGCACAGTGTGGGTAATAGTGCTTAATACAACTGTACTATTACATAATTGGTAATCTACATTACCATATGATACCAGAGTATACACATGCAGTCCAGAAGTTAGACCTTTATTGTCAGGCTATTACACTTTTATTGACATACAAACGATATGAGAATCTTCCTACCATACTCTCTAGTGTATGCAGTACTTGCCTTGAACAATACAGGCTTTATACAAGCAATTAATTTACTACTACTTTTAGTTTTATTTCTTATGACAGTAATTGCATGAGTATTACTAACCTGCCTCACGTCGCAACCTCACCAGTTGACTGACATGGGCCTCCTGGATCACGGCCCAATCCATTGCAGCTGTGTGGGACATATGAGGAATATTTAGCCATACCTATCCATGATATACCTGAGCTGGCAATTACTACACAAATAGTGGGGGTGATACTTACACATGACTGGAACATCCCCTGCTGCTCTTGCCTCTTTGAGCCACTCCTCCAAGAGGTCCCCCTTATGCAGATTCAGGTCGGCATAGTGATGCTTGACCTGCTCACCAGTTTGGGGTATGCCAGTGGCACTGGTGAGGTCGCAGGCGAGATGGTCCCAGGCCTCCGCCTTATATTGGGAGCCCATGTACTGGCCCTGCAGCAGTCTCTGATCATGGTCTTTGACAAGGAGTCCTGCCATAACCTTGAAATCCTGGATGCACCAGCGCTGCACCCGAAAGTGCACACCTTCTCCCCTTACTGCCATTGTGCCTGCAACGGGAAGCTACAACCAGTTATGAGATGTATTCCCACCTCTTGGGTTTAAGTAGGGCTGATTTCCCACACTTTGACATGATTGGCCAGTTTTGAAAAGGCTAAGCTATGGACAAACCTGCTTACCTAGGGTTGGCATTATTTAAAGGGATATAACACTGGGCACATTGAGTTAGCTGGCCTACACATTGCTTACACCTCCTAAGCTGGCCTTTGCAGTACTTAGCATTGCTTACATTAGACTTTGCATTATAATTCCTTTTTGGCATTGAGTTATTATTCATTACACCTTAGCTGTATGCCTGGTATCCATGATTCATGTGTACGTACACTGTATGGGGTCCTTGTGTTTTATTGGGGGCTTCAACACTCTAGTACAATTACACCAGACTTCTGGCCTTGCTGCTGTACTCTGGTTCACATATTTATGTTATGTAGTGGGTTAAGGCACATATGTCTGTATACTGATTCCTTTCACAGGTTCAGTTTGGTTTTACTATGGTGAAGACTTGTTTGCTGATACCTTGTTCTTTTGTACTTCTGTGATGGCTTGGTGGTTCACTACTGTGACTATGGTGTATAGGGTCCTGGGTCCGAGACCTGCATGGCTGTTTATTTTGTTGATGGGCAGAACAAGGGCCGTTGGATACAGAGTGATTAAGGCACTTTTGAGCATTTTAAGCGGGTTTGCATGGGTTTGCGCGATGGTAAGCACTGCTAACCTGCTGTTACATCTGCTTACAGAGAGTTACCTTTAGAATTGCTTAACCAGTATAGGCATTGCTTACCTCCATACAAACATGCTTAAACTCACTTACTAGTGCTTAAATATGCTTACTACTACTTATTGGTGCTTAAACCTGCTTACTATTGCTTTATTCATTATGATACTGACACCTGACATGTGCATTTACTGCAGTACTCCAGTTCATAAAAATATGTTATTTAGTGGGTTATGCAACATAAATATTACTCATAACATGCTTTGCCATGGAAAATGGAATGTGCTGCAGTGGGACTCTAACCGGGAATGCCTGCTCATAAGGCAAATGATCTGCCCACTACACTATTGCTATGCTGCTTCATTTGTATATATCTTCCTTGTTAACCTCTTCACCCATTTAAGCTGCATTAACCGTAGCTAAGCGGTAGGCACACCCACGCACCTACGGTTAACTTTAATGGGATTTTTAAAAAAATAAAAAAAGGACTTGTTCATGTTATTTATGTATACCTTTGTTGCTGTTGTACACAAGGGGAACTGTTGGTGGGGATATATGGTCACCTATGAGCGGTCTCACTCATTTCTTACCCCTTTCTGCTGTTCTTCCTTGCGGGGGCCTGTATATTCTGAGAGCTCTGCTCTCAGACATGCCCCCTGCACTCTTACATGCTCCATGTAAGAGTAGGAGCTCAGGCAGCATGCTTCATTACTATGCATGTCACGCTAACGTCCTGCTCCTAAATGGCCACCTCCGTGCAGGACTAGGCTAGTCCTACATGGAGGAATAGTAAATCAGGGGGATTTTTTTAACATGGTAACAGATAAAATCTGTCAAAAGCGGGTGTCGCATAGTTTTAACATGTCAGTAGATAAAATCTGTCAATAGCAGGTGTTACATAGTTTTAACATTACAGATCAAATCTGTCAATAGCAGGTGTTACATAATTTTAACATAGCAACAAATAAAATCTGTTAATAGAGGGTGTTACATAGTTTTAACTTGGCAACAGAAAAATCTGCATATACCAGGTGTTACATAGTTTTAACATAGTTTTAACATGGCAACAGAAAAATCTGTAAATAGCAGGTGTTACATAGTTTTAACATCGCAAAATCTGTCAATAGTGGGTATTACATCATTTTAACATGGTAACAGAAAAATCTGTGAATAGCAGGTGTTACATAGTTTAACACAGCAACAGATAAAATCTGTCAGTAATGGGTATTACATATTTTTAACATGGCAACAGAAAAAAATCTGTCAATAGAGGGTGTTACATAGCTTTACATGGCAACAGAGAAATCTGTCAACAGTAGGTGTTTATTTTAACATGGTAACAGATGAAATCTCTCACTTGCAAGTGTTGCATAGTTTTAACATGTCAATAGATAAAATCCGTCAATAGCAAGTGTTACATAATTTAGCATTACAGATAAAATCTGTCAATATCAGGTGTTATGTAATATTAACATGGCAACAGATAAAATCTGTCAATAGCAGGTGTTACCCAGTTTTAGCATTACAGATAAAATCTGTCAATAGCAGGTGTTACAAACTTTAGCATTACAGCTAAAATCTGTTAATAGCAAGTGTTACACAGTTTTAGCATGGCAACAGATAAAATCTGTCAATAGAGGATGTTACATATTTTAACATGTCAACAGAAAAAAAATCTGTCAATAGTAGGTGTTAGATAGTTGTAATATGGCAACAGAAAAAAGTGTCAATAGCAGGTGTTACATAATTTTAACATGGCAACAGATAAAATGTGTTAATAGCTGGTGTTACATAGTTTTAACGAGGCACAAGAAGACTTCGACTTAATTTAAATACTAGTGCAATGAGAATAGTCTTGGTTTAACGTCTGGCAGTTAGTGCAGATGATTAAAGCTGTGAGCTGATAATGTTCTGCTTGCCATAGCCAAGGGTACAGGGCTTGACTTTTATACCTCCATTTGCCTGCTGTCTGACTGTAGGTCCCTTAACCAGACAATGCTTTCACAGTGGCCATGAAAATTTGCACTTTGTCCAGAAGGCTTACCTGGTATGCAAATGCATGAAATAAAAGTAAATTGTGCTTATGCCAGGGAGTGACTCATTTACATATGTTGACAAAGCCATAAGAAAAGAAAAAACTGACTTCACTGAAGAGAGAGAAAAGAAATGATTGCATTCCTGCAGAATATCCATAAAGATCGATGTCATTCCACTGACAGCTGCAAAGGGCTTTGGACCATATTGTCTAGACATTAGGAGAAATACAAGAATTTTCCTGTTTGATAGCAGAAGTCACAAGGCTTCCTATTATAATTCAGAGAATTATAATCAGAGTTACAAAAAGAAAAACTGTAACAATATATGAGAAACTTGTATGCCAAAGATAGCTTTTCTCCTTTAAGGCTGTTTTTGAAGGGAGCTAATCCCATGCATCTCTAATACGGGTGATCACTAAAACAATGGAACAATCCAAGACATAACAATCTCTTACTTAGTATATAATGTTCATCATCATCATAATCATTATAGCCCACTGTGTTTTGAATGTGGTCCTTCTCACATTACAATAGCATTGATTTTGTAGCACAAAGACTTACTCATTGTCCAAGCCTCATGTTATCACTTAGAAAACCACAGTTATGACCATATTTAACTTTGTTGATGACAAAACATCTTGATTCTTTAAAATCTTATCAAGATTTATAATAGTTTTACTTCAAAGAAACAAAAAGTGTTAATTTCTTCACTACAATCACCATCTGTAGATGTAACGATCTTTGAGCCAAGTAAAATAAAGTTTGTCACTGTCACCATTTTTTCCTCAGTGTTTTTTTTTTTTTGAAAATATTTTTATTAAATTTCATGTTTAAGTATCAATCACCACACTAAGATACAGAATTGAAATAGAAAATCTTTTACGGAAAAAACAAATTGAAACAAATAACTATTTGGATGGCGCAGTGGGGCAGCGGTAGCATTGTTGCCTCACAGCAAGAGGTTCTCTGGTTCAATTCTCAGCTGGGGTGCCTTCTCTGTGGAGTCTGCATGTCCTTCCTGCATTCCTGTGGGTTTTATCTGGGTGCTCCAGTTTCCTCCCACATTACAAAGACATGCATCTGGAGCATTTCTCCCCAGGCCTCCACTGAAAATTGGCTTCATTCCAAGTTAGACTCTCCCGGTTGACAAATGTTAAATAAAATAAATACATATTTATAAGGGTGTCTACTATTTAGTTATATGACCAGGTATTTCCTGTTCCATTTTTAATGTAATAATATTAAAAAAAAGTTTTTCATGTTATTATATTCAGATGTGTTTAGTCAGTCATTCTTCAAGTTTTATCCAGATGTTGTAAGAAGCTGTAACTCTGGATGTCCTCGTCTTGATTGTCAATAGTTCATAGTGACAGACTTTGGTTGCCATATTCACAAATTCTTTCATTGTAGGTGTTTGCTCGCTTTTCCAGTTTTTGGTAATTGTCTTCCTTACTATTGAAAGTAGAGCCCATAATAGTGAGTAATTTATTTTCTTTACGCAGTCAGGAATTGGTGTATTAAACAAGATTATTGACTTATTTAGTACAAATTTATCACTGAACAAATATTGCAAAAAGACATTGGCATTGTCCCAAAAATGGTTTGACAACTGTACATTCAATAAACATGTATAACCAATCTGCTTTACAACATGCTTTAGATCTCCAGCACAGTACTTTCTTTTTATACATTAATTCTATTCTGTGAGATGTTATGAATATTTTATGCATGAACTTTCATGTATATAATCTCCAACTTAAGGATGAAGTACTTTGTTTAGAGGATATCAACATATTTTTCCTATCTTCTTTACTAGGTTCATGTTTATAATCTGGAAGTATTCCCAGTAGTTCTCCTTGATATATTCCTCTATATTTTTATTAGTTTTATATATTTTAGATAGTAAACCTTTATTGGGTATTTCTTGATTTATTAATGATATCATTTGATCTATAAATTTTGGGACTTTCTTTCTTATTGATATTTGTATTAAGTTTATTCTATTTTCTAATTCTTGTCTGCAATTGTGTATATCCAACCACATATCTTTATCTAAGTCAAACCTACTTAGTATGTTCTCAGTGTTATGTATTTTAGTTCCATCCATCATTTGATACCAATATATCAAATTGTTTACTTTATGTTTAAGCATTTATTTTTCTGAATTAAAGATATATAAGTTATTATGGGTGCAGGCTATTGGAAATATTAAAAAGAACCAAGCTTTGTACCCTGGATTTTTGTATATGAAATTTCTAAATATCTTTAGTATCAATGTGATGTAATTAGAGTTGACGTTGACCTTTTTATTTTCAATACAGTATTTTAACATCCATAAGAAATTATTATTACCTTATTCTGTTGTTTGTATTGTGACTGTTTGAAGTCTATGCATATGTTCTCTTCTATACTCTTCCATTTTGCAGTGTAGCATTTATTTAACCATAGAAGAATTGTTTTAACAATTGATGAGACCGAGTATAATTTGATTCAGGCATACCAGTTCCACCCAATGACCAATCTCTTGTATGATGATTTACACTTAATCTAGGTTTGTTGGTATACCAGAGAAATTTTAGCATTGTGGATTTGAATTCCTTAATATCTTTTCTTAATGAGTGCAATGATAAGGATTGTATTAGATATAGTATCTTTGGAACTATGATCATTTTTATTATAGAAAGTCTTTCCTCCATCTTAAAGGTAAATTTATTCCATTTGTTGACTAGTTCTAATATTATCTATAATGCTTTTATAGTTTTCCTCTACTATATTTTTTATGCTTCCTTCAAAGATTTTCCAAGATAAGTTATTTTACTATCTGGTTCTACATATTTAGAAAATCTGTCATCCATATCATTGATTTTCTTTTCATTTACAAGGAGAATTTTAGTTTTATTTTCATTAAAAGTTAGTCCAGATTTTTTCTGGAATACCTTTACTGCAATAAAAACTGCTCTAAGATAGTTTCTATTATCTTTTAATGTCAAGAGAATGTCATATGTGAATAACAATATGTTGGTATCTAAATTAGTATTTACCTGTATTCCTTGGATATCTGACTCCAATCTTATAAAATTTGTGAAAGGTTCAATGATTAATGTGAATAAAAGTGGTGAGAGTGGGTAACCCTGTTTAGTTCCCTTATTAATTGGAATTGACTTGGATAAATATGAACTAATTTTTTATATATACTATGCAATTAACATAAAGTTGGTTAACGAGTTGGGAGAAATATGTTGAAAAGTTATATTCCCTGAGAACCCAAAATCGATAGTTCCAATTCACAGTGTAAAAAACACTATTTATGTCTAAACTTAGCAAGGTTAATCTTTGTTTGATGCTTTCAGTAAAATATATTATGGATAAAACTCTTTTGATATTGTCATATGCATTCTGTTTGCTATAAAACCAGTTTGATCTTCATTGATCAAATGTGGTAAAAATGTTTGTATGTATGTATTTTATCGTCAATATTTAAAAGAGCTATTGGTGTATATGAGGTACAGTCTGCTGGATTTTTATCCACTTTCCATACTGGGATAATGAATGTATATTTCTAAGATGGGGGTACTTTGTTTAGATCTTTAACTGATATAAAGACTTTATGTAGTATTTGAATAGCTTATTTTGGCATTATCTTATATAAATCTGCTATTATGCCATCATTTCCAGGAGCTTTATTTGGTTTTAGTTTTTTTAACTTGATTCTTTATTTCAATCAATTGTATGGATTTTTCCATTAAATTTTTTTGATCCTCTGATAATCTTTTGCTAATATATTTTTAAAGAACTTTTTAATTATATCTTGGGAGTCCATCTTTACTTCATTTTGATTAACTTTATTAAATTATTTCTAAATATTTTTAAGAACTCATCAATGTCTGTTACTTTTTTTTACTTTCAGGTGAATACATTTCAATAATATGATTGGACTCATTAATCAATTTAGTTTTGGAAGCTAGTTTATGCATAGACTTATGATTTGTAGAGTAATTAATTAATTTGATCTTCTCTAAAGTTATCTTAGATTTATTATTTAGAATCTCTAAATATTGTTCTTTAATTCATATATTTCTTCCATTTTTTTATATTGTCTTATTTGAGTGTTTTGTTGCAAATCATCAATTTTCTCTTGTATATCAATTAGATCTTTATCCCATTGTTTCTTCTTTATGGCATACCAATTTTTTATTCTACAATTTAAATACACTTTTAAAGCATCCCATGCATATATTTCAGCATTTCATCTTTATTATTAATTTCTAAAAATGTTTGCACCTCTTTGTTAAATAAATCTTTAATTTCATTTAAGTCTGTTATATAAGCTGGCATCCTTTTTATAGTAGTCGTTCTGTTGATAATAATCTGTAATTCAAATGTTATAGCATTATCATCTGAAAGTGGGCATGTGATTGTCTTTACTTTACTCAGCTTAGAAACCAAATTATTTGAAATGTATATCTATTCTTGAATATGATCTATGTCTATTTGAGAAATGTATGTAAAAGAGGGAGCCCTAGTCTGAGAATTCTTTAATGTCTTTGATTTGTATTTAGTCTATAAAGTTTTTCAGTTCTTTTGCTGATACTGGTATTCTTCATTTTTTAATTGTACTAGAATCTTCATTGTTTTATATACAATTAAAATCTTTTGCCATAATGATTCGCCCTTTTGAATGTTGAGCTATTTTTTCCAACTGTG